>NW_017306771.1:1003184-1006416 GCF_000935625.1 Nanorana parkeri | reverse complement strand
ATAGATATAGATATATAGATATCTATATATATATATAATTTCTCCTGATTAATCACCAGGTTGAAACAATGACAAAAGATGATCTGGATGACATTTTCAGTCACTGCACAAGTATCAAATGCTTATGAAAGTAAACACGTCATTCAAATGGTTCAGTGAACAAGTCAGTCGTGCTAATTTGTGCCATTGTCAACCCAAACTTAATCTTAATGTTCTACTAATATTTTTTCCCAGCATGCATCGCAATGTAGCATTAAAAGAAGAATAAAGCTCACATTCCACTAGGTTACATAAAAGTCACATTATGTGTTTTTTATTCTATTCCCATTAAAAACCAAGAAAATACAAATGTTTGTGTCAAAATGTGCTACCCGATCGGGCCAGAAAATAACATATATTAATACATTAGGGTTGACTACAAACCGAGGAGATACAATGTTCAGAGACATTGCCAAAGGGGATTTAGGAGGAAAGGGCCTGGGGACTCAATAGGCATCCTGACATGCAAAAATGCCACATATTGGAGGTAAGTAGAAGCCATCCTCATCTATCAAATTTGCTATGCTATATGACAATATTATATAACACAGCTAATGATCTCCTTGTTTTCTTTCTAATTGTTTGCATGAAGAGATTCTAGTTTCAAACCAAATATATGTATATTTATTTTTTATTTATTTTCAAGAATAGACCCATTTGTTTTAAGATTGTCCGAGTTATACTTAAATTAAGGATCATTAAAATTAGCTTTCTGAAGCATGTCCATTAATGATTAATGATTTTTGTGTTATTTTGACCACAAAGATTGGTTTTCTTTTCATTCGCAAGAAGCAATTCTCAACGCTAGTTAAGGTTCAATTAACCCAGTTATTGATGTAAATCTTAATTTAGTATGAGAAATAATATATAAGTTTAATATCCGTTTTCATCCCATATGCATATGTAAAATTATGCTCAGGACATGCCCCAGAAAAGCTTGCAGTCTAATACGGCTGCCCAAATACCTATACATAGAAATATTACAAACAATTCAGACATAAATGAAATCATTAAATGTGATAACTCCTTGCAATTATATGATTATATGCTCTCCCTCAATGTTCTACTAAATTATATTTTTTTGTATTCCCCATATTTATTGTATTCTTATTTTGGGTACAGTGTCTCATCACACCCTCCTGAAGAATTGGCCATCTTAGAGCCACAAAACATGTTGAGACTGATAGTTATGTGTGTCTAAATTGAAGAAACATGATTATTCCATCTCTTCCACCTGAGTGCCTCTGCTGACTTGCACCTATGTTTTTTGGGGGCATTCTTGTCTCATCTCTCCAGTACACATTGGATCCCTCTAGCTACCGAGCTTTGTATCATCTGAACTCCACCCCGAGGAGCATTGAGAGAGACCATCTTGTGTGGGGACAGAAATGTTGCCTGCACGCCTTTTTGCTCCTTAGGTTGCCGGATATCAAATGGGGATTTATTGCAACCTATCTATGTGAGTATCGCACTCTTTCTTCTACATTTATTTAAAAGGTATCTGTGGTATAGCTGTGCACTATAAAATACTACACTCAGTCGGTTCTCTCCTGGGACTTTTTGTCCTCAATTTTGTTGCTCCTGCTGTTTGGAGATGTCTTTATTTCAAGTCTGGATCAAAATAACTAGCTAAACAGAATTACATTTGCACTTTAAAGCAGTCTAAGTTTTTATATTTTTATTTTTTTAAAGTATAACTATAGAAATCCAATCATTTACACCAAAAAGTGTCACTTGTGACACTTGTGAGATGTAATTCACAAGTGTGGGTTTTCAACATCCTCTTGTAGAAATCAGAATGCATAAAATGATTTTATATCTAAAAACAAAGCTATATGCATCTGATATGAACCGTGATAGATTCAATCAACTCACCCATTTACATTAACATTTTTATGACCTAATATGAAAATGTGCACATTTTACAGAACAATAACCATCACAGTTCTTTTACTTTGCTTGAGATGTGTTTGCAATGTTATTCTTTTTTCCTGAAACAATCTGAACATTTGATTACTTTTTCTGATATTCAGATAAGATTGATTATGTTATGAGAATCACACTGTACTATGAATACAATTGTGCCATGTATTTTTACAGCAAAGCAGTTATGATATAACAATTGTCAGTTTGCAGTAACATTCCAGAAGAGGAAGATCATTTCATGCATGCTTGAGTAGTTTACCCCTTCTGAAATGATGTGGCTTTTTGTACTCTGCTAATATGAGAATAATTATATCTTGGACAGTACGGAAAAGAATTGCAAAAACTTGGCATAGAGGCAGATTTGCATAACGATCTAAACATATTTGCATTTTTCATAAGCTAAAAAACACACAATACTATGAACTTTTCTGTTGCTATTATTGATAATATGCTATATATTCTTCATTAGAAAGAGGAATATAACCCATTTAAATGTAAAGTAAAGTATTACAAATGTTTCCTTTTTCACAAATACTCAGCAACCAAGCTCATTTATAGCAAAGCAAAAACTGATCTAAGGCCTCATTCACACAAGCAATAAAAACAGGTGATCCATGTTTTACCACCGCCATGAGATATATGTAACAGATATAAAATAGGCGTTATCCCAATTTGGCTGCAAAAGGGGAAATACAGTTGAACCCTTTAGCTGCCAGGCCCTGCCTAACACTTTTGACCTAAGCTGGCCAGGCCATTTTTCACCTTTTTAAAAAAAAATTCAACTGCCGCTTTCAGAGTTTGTAAAAGATCATGCTATTTTTGTAGGTCCTGTAATAATTGTGCTGTTTATCAACAATACAATTACATCGATAAAAACACACTAAAACCATTATTAGTGCACACAAAAAAACATATTTACAAGATTCTGACAATCTAAAAAATACAAGTGTATTGAGTTAATAAATAATAAATATTTGTACAATTTAAATTGCGCCTTTTTGTGAAACAGTAAAAAAAGAAGGAATGCAAAACTGTAAATAAGCAACTTATGCTAAAAGTCGGTGTTGTGGTAATGTCTCCTCTGCAGTGTTATTTGTGTGCTGCATTGGTATGTGTTATGATAAAATGATGTTGGCATAAATGTATTCACAACACAGTGTATTACAACACACGGCAATACGTCACAACAAAATCAAGCACTGTGATGTGTTCTAACAATGCACTACAGCACATGTGCATAATGTGCACCACAATATGGTACACACTG
>NW_017306771.1:909871-1003146 GCF_000935625.1 Nanorana parkeri | reverse complement strand
GGTATTATATTTCTTTTTTTACTTTTTTTATTATATTTGTATTTTATTTTTTTTACTGTCGAAGGGTTCTGGGAAAATATCACATGTCTAAACAGACCCCTGACATTTCCCTTTTGAAACAGAAAAAGAGATTGAGGACACAGAGTCCTCAGTCTTTTTTCTACAGCAACAGCAATGAATGAACAAGAAGCACTCAGTACAGAGGCTTCCTGTTTATTCACCAACTGAGGAGACATAATACTCTTCCCAGTTATGAATCGACAGGAAGTCTCTGTACTGAGTACTCCTGTCCATTCAAAAACTGAGCAGATCATAAGTGATTTCTATGTCCCAGTAATAATTGAACAGGAATTGATGTATAGAACTTCCTGTTCATTCAAAACTGAGGACAGAGTAATCACAATATTTCCTCAGTTATTTACAAACAGCAAGTCATCAGTACTGATCACTCTGATGTTTGCTCAGTACACCAAAGCGGTTGAGGATGCCAAGAGGAAGATCAGCAAATATGTGAAAAATTTTATGATCCTCAGCTTGGCATCCTGAACCACTCGGCCCCGCACAGCTCCGCTCTCCATCCTGACAGCTGCTCTTTCCTCAATCAGCATCTTGACTGTCACTGCCCTTTCTTCCCTCTTTCCGATCCCCGCTGCCTTTGCCGATAAATGCGGGGGAAAGAACGAAAGGAACACAGATCAGAGCAAGAAGATGGCTCCCAGTGGGGAAGAGAGAGTTGCAGAGCAGCAGAAGTTGTGGATTGTGGGGGGTGGATTTTTAATGAAGAGTTGTCATCAGCGTCTTGTCAGCCTTTTTTGACAGCTATTCATTTACAGAGGACTGTCAGGGGCACCCCTCTGTTATAAATTCATGGTCGCTGAAGTGACCATGAGCTTATAGCAGAAGGGTGAAAGCCAGCAATGTAAGGCACACTGACCTGGCCAGCTGTAAACGATTGTTCTAAAGCATGCCTTACATTGTTGGCAGAGAAAGGGTTAAAGTAGAACTCTGGGGAATTCTTTTTTTTTAACCTAGACACAAGGGAATTCTTCTTTAAGCAAATAGTGAATGAACTGAAGTTGTGCTGACATTAATCTTACATCATCCATCATTTCCCTTGCACTTGGAAACTGAACATGCTCTACTACTTTAGTAAATCAACCACACCATTTAGAAAAAGATATTTAATGCAATGTTTACATGTTTTTTAAAATATACTTCTTTAAAATATACACTGAGTGGCCAGATTATTATGACCACCCCATCAGTACTTCGTTGGGCCACGAGATGACTCCACAAGATGACTTTGTTGGGCCGCCTCGTAACTCCACGAGACGTTGAAAGGTGATGCGAGGAATCTGACACTGCACTGTTGCCCTTCTGTATGTCTTGCCACTCTCCGTTCTGCCCTAACATTGACTAGTCGCTGACGGCCACAATTCGCATGTTCAGACCCAGATTTTCGGCTGACAGTCTAGTCTTTAAACACTTTAACAACAGCTGCTCTTGAACATTTAACGAATTCTACTGTTTTACTGATACTCGCTCCATGGCTTGAGCGCCAACAATCATCCCACGTTCAAAGGTTAAATCGCGTTGTTTACCCATATTTTCAGAAAAAAATCACTTCTACTGTTGTGGTAAACAACCTGCTTCCCTATTTATAATGGTCTGGGCCTCTAGCAACTTCAGCGCGAAATTGTAGCTAATTATAGCTAATTTGCCTACAAACATCAGGTGGTCATAATAATCTGGCCACTCAGTGTATATGTATCTCCAGCAACATTGTATCCTCTATCAAGGATGTTTGGACCCCGTGGGACTGCAGGACTCTCCCACTTATTTTTATTGTATGATCAATTTAAAGAACCTGCCCTTTCTATGGAACTGCTTTTTTTCTGGCTCTGCGCTTTCTATTGCAGGTCACTATTTCAGGGTGACGCTGGTCAGTTTTGAAAGCTGTGCTTGCCATCAGCTTCTACTCACCAGGAATTGGTTGTCATTGTTTTGCTGGGAAGATCTGTCACTAATGATCTGACTTATCTCTCTTTAAATATTCTCTTCACATGGCTCTCTGCATTTTTTCTTCAAGCCTTGAAGACTTGGTAAACTTACCGGCCCCTCTCCCTTTTTTCTGTCGTGGTAAACTCTACATGGGGAATGTCACTCACAATGGGAGACAGTGGTTTTCCTTTAAAAAGTGGGGCTTGAGCCTAAACTGCTGAGTCCTAGATGGTGATTTATTAATGTACTACAGGAACTTTATTTTTTTATGTTGATAGAATTGAGCCTAAATTGCTGAAACCAATCTGGATTTTAATAAATATTTTTAATAAAGTTAGTGCGCTTTCAAGTGGTTAAATTGTTATGTTAAATAGTTGTTTTTTTTAAACCTCAATAGAGTTCCATGGTCTAAATAAAAGCAATGTTTCTATGAAGGTGCGAAAGGGGACCCATATATTGAAACCCATCAGGGATTCAAAGTACACTTGATTGCCTGGGTAGGCACTAAGAAAAACTTTATCAAAAGCACCACTTTTCTCTATCTCTTTTTTTGTTTTGTTTATTTGATCAAACATTACATTATCAAATGTGCTTTGCCTTTTTTTAAAAACATATATTATGATTTGCTTTCTATTAAGAAATGTGTTTATAGTAAAACAGATCATCTAAGATATGCTTCAAAATTACAGTGTTATGAGGGAAAAGTAAGCAGGGCTTAGTTTTTTGCTATATGCATATCCATTAAGTGATGATGTTCATAGTTCAAGGGTATAATTCACAATAGGAATAGTCACACAATACTTCAATACAACAATGAACACACATAAACCAAAACATATACATTTCTAAACCTTCATTTCATAATTTTAAAATCACTAGAGAGGGCATTTAAATCACCCATATACTCACATAACCCCAACAAAGAGGAGGCTGTAGTAAAAGGGAGATAAAGAGCATATGAGCATTTCATGTTGAAAAAACTTTTTTTTTTGCTTCCACATCTAATTTGCATCTCAGAGTCAATTATGTATACATTGGAATTTCAGTTTTATTTTGATGATAGATAGAAAGATAGATAGATAGATAGATAGATAGATAGATAGATAGATAGATAGATAGATAGATAGATATTGCCCCTATAATTATGTAAGTGTTCATAAATTCATATCGGCTGAGTTGAGAATCTGTACACAATAAATTGTGTGAATTTTCACTTCAAGTATCCAATTATGTGCAAATGAAATAGGTGAAACAAGAATTTACTTTTCACATGATTGGATAATTGAAGAGACTATTCATAGTGCTGATTGCTTTTGCCTGCTACTGTTGAGCAGTTCTATTAGTCAGTCTCAGAGTGATTGGCACTATAAGTTATGATTATTTTTTTAATCAACCATTTATTTAAAAATGTTTTCACAGTTTTACAAAATAAAAACACCAAAAAGCCCAGCACCCTTGTCCCTAGAAAGCCAAACCCCAACAAAAGCAAAAATCAATTGCCACCCAGGGGCATCCTGTATAAAAAAAAGCGGTAAAAGTAGGAAGAGTAACCAAGCATAGGTACTCAGATTTACTCTCATGAACATATCTAAGTCTACTACATGTTTTTAACCCCAACGGTCTGGCATAACTACAGCAATGGACTACTTCAGATGCAGAAGATCACTCAGCATAGAGTAAAACCAGAAAAAAAAATTCAGATTGTGAATACTTGTTATAATGTACAGTAGGTAAACAATACTAAATGTGCAGTAGGTTGCCATAACACACAGTATAAAGAATTTAGGAATCCCTTCAACACTTCAAGATGGTATACAGCTTTATGCCAACAGTAGATAGCACATGTACTTACAAGTTTAAAAATTTGCTACAGGAGATGATATTATTATCTGATCTTCTCTGGAACTGAAGGTTGGTAGTCAGGCCTCATTCCTCTGGTGGTTGTGTAGGTGGCTTGTTCAGCTTGATTCAAGACAGAGGTTACATATTTTATGGAATGACAGGTGTCTTCATTAAACATGAATTTTGAACTTTATCACCAATGCCAGACTGGTGTGTGACAATAGTAATGCTCTATATTCTGTTTTGGTTTATTATCATGGAGAGGACCATCTTAATGTCAGCATTGCTGTGTTGTAGAATGAAAAGGTGTTTCACAACTTGCCAAAACAGTGGAAAGTGTAGAGATCCGGTAATAGCAGATTCCATTTTTGAAATGGGTAACCACAAGGTTTTGGTATCATCAGACTCTTCCTATTTGTTGTCTTCTGGTTTTTGGAAGTCATAAAAATCCCTCTATTAACCCCTTCATGACTGAGCTTGTTTTTAGTTTCTGTTCGTAAATGACTGACACACTTTTGACATTTTACTGTGTGATTCTTCCACGTCAGTAATATACTTTCTTACAAAGTGCACCCACACATATTATATATTGTTTTTTAGAGGACAGATAGGGCTACATATTTATATCACATATTTAGTAAACTAGCATTGTACCCGCCCTCTTTTGCAGTTCCCCATCAGGTCCATCAGCAGAGGGTGGGTACAATGCTAGTTTACTATTGGCTATTGCAAATTGAAATAGCCAATAGTAAACTCCCAATGCTTTTGAATGGGAATTCGTATTTTTTTTCTCTATTCTGACATCGCTCCGTGTCAGAATAAAGAAAAAAAAAGACACAGCGGCGTTTCTCTTCTTGGCGGCCAGAAGCGGGGGGGGTCCCAGAGCGGCCGGGAGATTTTTTTATCAAGTCATTTGGTCCCTTTGTGGCTGGACGTACAGTGTACGTCTCCCGTCACGAAGGGGTTAATGTATCAACTAAAACAGCTGCGTGAAAAAAAAAGCCGCGTGTCGTTTATCGCAGATAAAAGGTACGCGGTCGGTGCACACCTGGGCGACTCCTGACCGTGTGGCAACCCATGCGGAATCGTGCACGATTGCCGTTCGGAATAATTCACAATTGCTGCGCAGTGGGATATTGCCTAGGTGTGCACCAGCCCTTAAAGAAGACAAACCATCTCTGGATCTCAAATCTGACAATTTCAAACGCTGTCTTATTGTGAACCTGATGAACAAATTGTCTTTTTTTGTGTTTTTAGTTTCTAATTTAGTGTTTAATGCATCAGGCTATTGACTAATGACAATTAGCTTCAAAAGCCTGATACGAAGCTTCACGAAAAAATCAAATAGAGCACAGAACACCTTTTGGAAGAATGGTTTCTCTTGTTGCAAAAAAAGTGAACAGAGACATAAAGATGGGTAGTATGGCAGTCAAAAAAGGAAGTCAAGTTTTGAGTTTACATATTAGCTCTTTCTTCCTTTTTTTATTGTGGATCTGTTCCACTCTGTGACTTCACATATGATTTAATGGCATAGTCCAAAATTCTTCTAACAGCTCTCTTAAGTGAAAGCCAACTTGTTGCTAAATGTTTTAGTATTTTGATGTTTTCGATCTCGTAGAATCCATAAACAGTCTTCAGCTGTGCCATTATATTAGTACTTTTAGAAAAAAAATTAAAACTGTTGTTACACTGTAACCTGCATCCACACACAACGCAGTCCCCCTGGAATACCTTACAATCTTCTTGACTTCAGCACAGCCGCATGGCATAAGGGAAGGGCTAAGAAGCAGAACAGGTCTGCTGGATTCCAAATTGGTTCTTTCTGTGTAACATAATTGTTTGCTAGTCTGCCCTTACAAAAAAATAACTGTAGTGTAACTGCAGTGCATTGAAATACAACTGCAGTAAAACTGCAGTACAATTAAGATCAACTGCAGGTTTGCAATATAATGAAGTATAAAAAAAGTACAACCACAAAACATTAAAGTACAACTGCAGAAAAACTGCATTACAACAAAATGTATCTGCAGTAAAATGAAGTACAACTGTAGGTTTGCAATATCAGTGTTTCTACATCTGAGATACAAGCAGTCATAGGAACCAAGCTGAACAATGAAGACAAGCTCTTCAAAATACGCAGCCTTCTTGAATAATGTGTGAAGAAATAGGAAATAAATGCATGATTTGTAAATAAACACTGCAAATACATTTAGAGGGTTATTCACAAAGCTAGCTGAAGGATCAGCCGTAGCTCCGGCTGATCCTTCGGCTTGCTTCGGCCGCTGGAGCCCTTTGCTTCAGTAGAACCGAAGGGATGCTGTACGGGCTATTCACTATAGCCCGTACAGCTCCCGGATCTGGCCGACCGGCTCAGCCAAGCCGAAGGCATATGCTTCGGCTCGACCAAGCCGAAGTGAAACCTAAAGCAGGCCTGAAAGCCTTGCAAATGACAGCTGGGCGCAGCCAGCCGTGATCTCATGGCTGACTCTGCCCAGTTGCATAGACAGATCAGCATCCCCAGGTTACCTGGGGACGCTGAACTGTCATTAAACAATGACAACTTGGCGGAGCCGGCCGTGACGTCACGGTCGGCTCCGCCCAGTTGTTATTCATTGTAATTGTACTTTAGTAGTATTATGTATTGCAGTACTACCAGAGCTGTATTGCAGTATTATTTTAAAACGACTTCAGCTGTATTGCAGTAATACTGCAGTTATATTGCAGTTGTATTTTAGAAATACCTCACCTGTAATGCAGCTGTACTTTACTAGTATTTCAGATGTACTACAGTAATACTTCAGCTGTACTGCAGTAATGCAATGTTGCAGTTTTTTCGTGTCCAAAAAACTGCATTTTTTTACATGTAACAAAAACTGCAGTATTACTTCTAAAAAACTGCAGTATTTTTGTAAGGGTGGGCTGCACGGCATTAGTGGTTGCTAGGATTCTGGTAGCCTGGTGGGGGGGAGGGGGCCTTGCACTGGAGACTACAGAGGGGAAAACCTGAGACCACAGGCAGGCCCTGCTGACCTAAATCGCCAATGTGTACAGTCAGTAAGTTCACAGTGGGCCCTATCCCCCTTGGGACCAATTTGCAGAGCATGTACTGCACACAATGAGGATATGCCACTGTCTCCTATCTGCCAATTATGCTTAGGTTCAGGTTAGGTTATGGTTTGCCAGGTGTTTTCAAAAAAGAAACTGTGGATGTACATCAGGATAGGGTCATCTCACATGATTCCCCCCCCCCCCCTTTTTCACAGAAGGAAATAATGGGTTACAATAGAATCTCCAATTTTCACTCAGAATAGTTCTGTCTTTTGTTATTAGGCCACACCACCTACAGTATATACAGCAATAGCACACTTTCAGAAAAGAGGTCAGCCTCCGAAGTATTTGCTTATTTGCCTCTCTTCTTTTTATCATATCTGTACTGATTATTTTTTTAGAGGGTTGATATAATCTGAAGTATGCCAGAGGAGTGTATTTTTTTCTACAGTTAAACATCAGTAGCCTAAAAACAAAGTCAAGCTGCACAAAGTTTTAAATCTTTTCCTTATAGAATGTATGCTTATAAGGGTTGTAGACTGATCTGGCTGCCTAATTGGGCTGCAAGGGCTATTTCATCCATATTGCAATAACAGAATGTCACTGTCAGGCATCATTATTCTTTAAAGCCTCATCCATTGTTATTTTTTTTATCCAGCTGTCTCTATGGACAGTCAATGTCTAATATAAAACACGTGCAGAGGATTCACTTCAGGGCATTTGTTGACGTCTCATTACACTCTTTTCCCTTATTGTTTACAGAGTCCAGAGGAAGACATTTTGACCCAGATACGTGCAATGTCTGTAAGGAATGATAACACTAGTAGATTTTGATTGGAATCCAATCCAAATTTGAATGGAATCCAAAGAAGCAGTGTTTCATAAACCAGCCTTTATAAACAAAATCTTGTCAAGTGAATATATGAATAAGTAATCAGTTAAGTAAAATGTTGGTAAGTGAAAAAAATGTTTGTTATTTTTTTACATGGTATTTAAAGCCCAAATCTAGCTCAAATGTAGCCTCTTGTCAATTTCCCCAATGGTACCCAGGCAGCCCAAAAAAATAACCTGGAAGGGGTTTTAACCCTTTCCTACTTGCAAAACAGAAAAAAAAATGTGGGCCATTTTGTACTTGCTTTTTGTACAACTCAAGGAAGTCACGGAGACTTGTTATAGCCAAACTCTAGGCATTAACCCTCACACTTAACCTTCTGACCACCCCCTTCCCCCAACTAATAGCTATTCCATAAATAAACTAAAGACCCCTTTTACTTACCTTAATCTGTGACTACATGATTTGCCAAGTCCATAGTCTTCTATCTTCCAGAGAAGGAGGGTCCTTCTTCAGATGTCCACAATGCTGCATGGATGACGTGGTCACTTTTTATTGGCTGTTCAATGGCAGGGTTCTCTCAAGCCCCAGATAACTGTACATTGTGATGAGGTTAACTGCCGGTCCGGGCACAGGCTGTGACATAGTTACATAGTTACATAGTATTTGAGGTTGAATAAAGACATTAGTCCATCAAGTCCAACCTATTAGGATCTCATTCTAGGAGTACCTGTACCCCTGTATATTACGGTCCCTTAAGAAATCGTCCAAAAGTTTCTTGAACAATTCCACATTATTTGCTGAAATCACCGCCTGTGGCAGTGAGTTCCAGACCCTAACTGATCTTACTGTGAAGAACCCCCTTCGCCCCTTGTGCTGGAATTTTTTTTCCACCAATTTTAGGTGATGGCCTCTAGTTTTTGTAACGGAGTTAATTTTAAACAGTTTATCGCTAATGTTGCTACCACCATTAAACATTTTGTACATGGAAATCATATCCCCCCTTAATCTCCTCACCTCTAATGTGAACATGTTTAAATTTAGTAGCCTCGTCTCGTAGCTCTGGTCCTCCATACCCCTAATTAGTTTGGTTGCCCTTCGCTGGACTTTTTCCAACTCAAGGACATCTTTTCTTAGTACTGGTGACCAGAACTGGACCGCGTACTCCAGATGAGGTCGAACCAATGATCTATAAACACTGTGACACTAACACTGTTGCAACTTGAGGAAGTGGCACTGGTGAAGGACAGCAGACATAGTTGAGAAAACAACTGCAAGGGAAGATATATGAAGAACATTGGTATTGGAAGGGAGGTATTAATGGGAGGTCATGTCCAGAGATGGGCGTTTACTTCTGCTCAGTTGACAATTTCAATAGGACTATGAGGCATGCCTATGTACACCTTGCAATCTCAGCAGATTCCCCAGCAGGTCAAAATAAAAAAATTGGCTTTTTGATTAGAGAAAGAAGGCAATAAAGCCAATACCTAAACTTTTAAACATGACTGGAGTCATTGTATGCTATAACTGTATATTTTTCTGCTACTGTGCAGACATTTAGAATGGAATAGGCATGCACCAGTGGTGATTTAACTGTTGTACATGCTACCAAACTATATAAAATGGCAATCTGCAGAAACTAAAAGAAGGGAAGAAACAAGAAAAGGAATAGGGTCACTCCTTTTGGTTGTCACTACAGAATAGTATCATGTCAATTGCAATGATGTGCAGTAAGCTTTTAGGACAGTTAGAAATGTCAGTCATGTTTTAAGCTTTTTTCTTTTTTACAGTGCCTTGTGTGATGTATAATTCACAAAAGTGTAGCAATTGTTCAATTTACCTTGTGGTGGTATATGTGGACTCCCTAACATTTTAAATAAAAACATAATTCAATCGTATCACTACAAGTAGTGCAGACAATACATATGTAATTGAGTTAACTTTCTGATCTTAGCACAACTGAAGAGTGCTAGAATACATTAGAAGCTCACTAATTGGTTTTACTTGTTGGATGGAATTGCTCTTTAATGGCAACTGTTGGCCTTTAAAAGTGTTACAAAAAAAGAAGTGTATTTCATATTTGAGGATTTTCAAGTATTTCTTTCCAATCTCTCCTTTTCCCAGATGGTCTTTCACATTTGGCCTTTGGAAGGAAAGAAATGATTTCAACTTAATCAGTAACTTCAGAGCAAAAAATACAAATCACTGAAAACACCAGCTGTATGGAGGCAACTGATCTCCATAGCAGTGGAAAAAACGCATGACAGAAAACCCACATAGTAAAAAAAAGTTAATATTATTTGTTTACCGTATCTGGAAGTACTTTAGTAAAAAAAAAAATGTTTTCTATCTGGTAATCAGCTTTTTTTGGTGGCCCCGTGACCATACAGCTTTAATTCAGGTTTTCTTTTTGTTAGTGGCTGACACATCAGTTTCTGGAGTGGGCAACAGTTAATGATGTCACGCACAAATGGTGAAGAAGGTTTGCTGTCTATGTACACCACTGGGAAGGTGGCATGGCATGTAAACTGGCTATGGAGATACAGGCAGGCAATGCATTAGCATTGCATCTTGTAACTCTGATAGGACCTGGACCAGCATTTGGAGTGGTCCAAATTGAGAAAGCAAAGAAGAGGGACTGGAGAATCACCAAGTATTACAGCCAGACCTGCTTTTTTTGCTTTTACTACAGCTGGGATACCTATTATCTGCTTACAGCATACCTCCTACTGCATATAGGAACCCTCTATAGGAATCCAAGGAACTCTCCAGATCCTCCAGGCCAACATGCACAGTGTCGCCCAGTGGGAGAGGGTTTCCTTGCACTAGCCCCTTTGTGTCAATATATGTATATATACAGAAGCGTGACTAGAACCTTCAGAGCCCCGGAGCAAGAAACCATGAAGGGCCCACACCCCCCACCCAAGGCACCGCATGGTTAACAGGAAGGCTGCCGAGTTCCCCAGCAAGCGCGGGACCTCAGGCAGCCGCTTGTTTAAAATTTTAGTGCCGGTGTTCTGTCGAGAATGCCGACCCAGTACCTGCGCTTACGTACAGACGGGATTACCAAGGAAACCGGCATTTATTTACAAAGTATTCGTTTGTAATGGTTAATTGTGACCGTTAATAATATACCATCCATGGCAGTAAATGATGGGTGACAGGAAATGAAGGATGGAATATTATTAACAGTCAAAAATAACGATTTAAACTAAATACTTTGTAAATAAATCCCTGTTTCCTCGATAATACTGGTCTGTGCACAAGCACAGATGCTGAGGTCGGCAAATTCAACTACGTCGGCGTTCTCGACAGAACTCCGGTATCTGCGTTTAGTATCGGGGCATTTTCACGAGTATGAGTACTCATGAAAATGCCCAGTATTAACACTGGTGCATCCCTACTTAAAAATATAATGCATTGCTGGGACTTGTAGTCCTACATAGTTGGAGCTATTCTGCATTGCTGTATAATCATCATACAGCAATGCAGAATACCACCAGCTATGCGGGTCTACAAGTCCCAGCAATACATTATAAAAATTGTCAGCCATGCAGAATACCACCAGCACCAACCCACACACACACACTATAATGCATTGCTGGGACTTGTAGTCCTACATAGTTGGTGCTATTCTGCATTGCTGTATAATTATCATACTGCAATGTTATAAAAGTCAGCACTACACACACACACTTACCCGCCCCCACCCCCACCCTTCCCACTCCAGAATTACCTTCCCTCTCCTGCAGGGCCCTCTTCCTCGTCTTGGCGGCCAGGGGGCGGGGCTAAGAGGAGAGGGTCGTCACACAGCAGAATGTGCTGCCCTGCAGTGCTGTGATGATTCTTCTCGGGGCCGGGCAGCCTCGGTCCTGCCGGCTTCCATGTCGGGTGTTTCGCGTTCCACTGTGGAACGCGGAAGCCGCTCGACTTCCTGGTTCTGACGCGAGCGGCCTGCGTTCCACGGTGGAACGCGGAAGTCACTCGTTCCGGCCGCCGTCTCCTCCCACATCCTGGGGCTATTTAAAGCCCCAGCTGTGGCAGCATGGCGTTCAATAATCGGATCTGAACGCCTGCTGACTACTGAACCCTACCGAACCACACTGTGTCTCCTGACTCAACCCTAAGACTCTGCCAGCAGGACCCAACCCCTGCACCTCGCTGCTCTGCCGCCTCTCAAACAGCAAGTATTCGCTCCACTGGGAGCCTGTTACATACTGTCAGCTGCTGAACTATACACTATTGTGCTACTGATATCTATGAGACTGTTGTGGGGAGATTCTATTTGACGTTGAGGAGATCTGTGTAAACATACTGCTTCACCAACAAGATTATACACCATTTAACCCTATACTATACCTTTGCTGGTGCTATGAGGAAATAGCCCATTGACGAAATTCCTGTTTAAAATTATTTGGCTATGATGCAAGAGTCTCAAACTCCCCCTTAAGACTGGGAGTGAAGCCTGAGACTCACGCCTGAGAAGCCAAAATCCCTTACACGCCATCACTCCCTCCCGCAGTTGCACTCCAGTGCGACCGTTTACAGTAGACGTAACAGGTGCCTGCAGCACATTCTGCAGGACCAGTGACAGCCTCTCCATCCCTTGTAGAAATGTTACCAGCACACTAGTCCTTTTAAGATAGCAAAAGCTTCATTTGTTGAAGTTTTTTGTCATATGACCAAAAACTTCAATAAATGAAGCTTTTGCTATCTTAAAAGGACGGGTGTGCTGGTGACATCTCTACAATTTTGCGGACATTTGCGGCACCATCCGCAGTCACTGCAAATCAGTGTGTATAATATATATATATATGTATATATATGAAGATTGATGTTTGGAGATTGTTAATACCTGGATGCATCTAATTTAAGAATAATCACATATGCCCACCACTTTTGCTGTTCGCTGTGTTTTTCTCCTTGGATTCATGGGAAAGGGGACACAATCTGTAACCAGGGAAATTGCCATTCAAGCGGAAGTTCTTAGGTGCTCTATATTTTTATAACTATTGTGTAGAACTATGCTAGGTAAGCTGGTATCTTGAAAAAAAAATTGCTTTAATTAAAGTCAAAGGCTATTTTTTAAGATGGATAGATATATTTTCATTATATGTATTGTAGAATGATGATTATGGAATTGATAAATCAGAGATAATAAATCATCGACTTTGTGATCCATGTATGGATAAACCTTTGATAAATATACGGTAGATGAGTCAGTTTAAAGGGTTATTAAACCCTCAGCTTTTTTTGCATATATCTACTGCTAGCAAGTAGATATATGTAGTGTATCTTATAAGCATAGCCAGTCATGCATCATCTATGCTTGGGTCTCTTCTTTACTCCTGTGTTTGGTCATGCAAAGGACAGCCATACTCTTCACTGATCCTAACACATTTAGGTGATTCTAAAGCTAAACTCCTGTTCCCCTGACCCCAATCTTGCCTTGCATTTCTTTGCCTTGTCTCATTTCTCCCAATCTCTGTAGTCCAGGTGTATCCAAGAGCCGTATCCTGAGAGACGCCCACAGTATAATCTATTTCTCCTTTAGGGGCACTCACATGAATATGGGCAACTTCTTAGAATCTGCTTTTTGGCCCTCTTTAAGGCGTGCATTTGCCTGGCAATGCAAAGGATCTACCAATGTAAAGCATCTGATGACTGGTGGGGTAATATCAAGAAGCAGCAGAAAGGTGCAGAGAGCACAGATGAAGAAGAAACAGGGAGATCTTTACATGAGAGGTCGACAGGTACAACTTTGGAGCCAGGAGAATAGTGAACAGCACAGCAGACAAATCTCCAAATCTTCCAAAACTAGCAATCAGAGGCAGCCATGCCGTGCATGATTTCACACTGCAGACAGGGTCGTAAAACAAAATAATAAGAAAACATATATAAAAAATAAGAAAATAATTATAAATAAAAAAGAATAAGATACAAAATTATAAAAAAATAAAAAAGTAAAAGATGACAAAGTAAATAAAAATTTAAAAATATATTAAAAAACTGATAAAAAAGTTTTTTAGAAAATAAACAATAAAAAAATGTAAACTAACCCTGCAGCCCCCGCTATCTGGTTGGCATTCTCCATGTGGGGGTTGGCGGAGAGTGGGGCACATTGAGGAACCTGGCATTTGGGCAGCAGGGAGAGCAAATCCAGTCCTGGGTACAGAGTGTTTCAGGAGGTGTGCAGAAGTTCTCAGGAGAGGTGCGGCTGGGTCTCAGGAGGGGAGCAGAGGGTCTCAGGAGGGGTACGGAATATCTCACGAGGGGTGCAGAAGGTCTCAGCAGGGGTGCAGAAGGTCTCAGCAGGGGTGCGGAAGGTCTCAGCAGGGGTGCGGAAGGTCTCAACAGGGGAGCGGAAGGTCTCAGCAGGGGAGCGATAGGTCTCAGGAGGGGTGTGGAGGGGTTCATAGGGTGTCAGGAGGGGTGCGGAAGGTCTCAGGAGGGGTGCGGAAAGTCTCAGGAGGGGTTTCAGAGGGTCTCAGGATGGGAGCAGAGGGTCTCAGGAGGGGTGCGGAATGTCTAGGGAGGGGTGCGGAATGTCTAGGGAGGGGTGCGGAATGTCCCAGGAGGGGTGCGGAAGGTCTCAGGAGGGGAGCGGAAGGTCTCAGGAGGGGAGCGGAAGGTCTCGGGAGGGGTGCGGAAGGTCCCCAGAGGGGTGCGGAAGGTCCCAGCAGGGGTGCGGAAGGTCCCAGGAGGGATGCGGAAGGTCCCAGGAGGGATGCGGAAGGTCTCAGGAGGGGTACAGAGGGTGTCAGGAGAGGTGCGGAAGGTCTCAGGATGGGTGCGGAAAGTCTCAGGAGGGGTACAGAGCGTGTAAGGAGAGGTGCGGAAAGTCACTGTGGGGGTGGGGGGTACAGAGGGTGTCAGTAGGGATACAGAGGGTGTCATGAGGGATACAGAGGGTGTCAGGAGGGGTGCAGAGGGCGTCAGGAGGGGTGCAGAGGGTCACTACATTTGCTCAGTCTTATACAATCACAACAAGTTCTAGTGATTGTATAAGACTGAGCAATAGTTTGTTTTATATAAAAATACAAGCAGAGAGAGATAGGGGGAGGGGGAGAGAGAGAGAGGGGGTGGGGTGTGGAGAGTGGGAAGAAGGAAGGGGAGAGAACGAACATTACACACCCAGCCATCTTACCTCCACATACAGTGCTGCAGCCTGCTCAGCCCGGCCGGTACTCCCAACACGCCCCGCCTCCCAACAACAGGGCGCTGCAGATGACTCATCGCTCTGAAGTCTCAGAGAGATCACTCTGCTCTCTCTGAGTCTCCGGAGCTAGGAGAGAAGCAGCCATGGAGAAGCAGCAGTTCCTTGCAGCCATGGCCGCACAGCTTTTCCAAACGGCCGCAAGGAACTGTGCACGTCTGAGTGCGTGCGGACGGCAATGCATCCTAACGGAGTCTCGGGGGAAGCTGGGCGGCTGCCTTGTTTGCCTAGCGGTAACGCCAGCCCTGACTGCAGATATAAGGCTATAAAACAGTGCCTAGGCACCTGAAGACCACTGCTGTTATGAAGGAGGGATTTAAAGCAAAAAGTAGACTTTTTAGAATACTGTTTAGGCACAATTAACAATTTTAGATGTTCCCAATAAGATATCAAATCTTCAGTTTTTGAGTTCAGGTCCAAATTAAGAATAGCGTCTTAAAATTAAACCTCTGTATCAAGTAAATCAATTTATCAATGAAGAGTTCTTATTCTTAAGGGCTAATATATTAACAGAGTAAATTATAATTCGCTAGTATATTTGCTCTAAACAATCAATTGACAAGTACAGATTCAATTTATTCCGAAGCATATTCAAAACTATATATATATAATTTAATTTAATTTATTTTAAGCTCTCTTTGTTTCTTTTTCATTTTTTATACCCTAAAATATATTTCTGCTTTCCATAGTTTTATTTTCTTTTTTTTTCTCACTGTATACTTCATATCACTACTACTTTTGTAATGCGTCTTTACACAATACGTATTCAGAACTCCAGTTATGTCAGGCAGTGTGATAAAATGTGTTAGTCATTGTCAATTTTTTTTCCATATTTTCCATGGACTTTTAATGGATTATAAACATTTAGAGCAGTGGTTCTCAACCTGTGTAACCTCAGGACCCACATTTGTCCTTTGACATTAAGTCGCGACCCAAGTTGCACTGCAATGGAATGCACGGCATTAGGGTACTGCACGTTCTGATGTGGGCATATGAACTGTGGGTGGGAGGTGCGTTTGGGAGTACGATTTAAATGAATGGCAACACGACACACCTCCCACACCAGAATGCACGGTATGTGCGATTGCGTGGTACAGTTTAACGCACTGTACTAGTGTGAATGGGCCCTCAAAAACACTGACATACATACACAGACACAATCTCACACATTCTCGCATTCACATACACACTCCACACTTTTTAAGGTCCACCTAGTCTCCCTACCGAGACCACCGACCACTTACGAGAACTGGAGGGGATCCTCAGCCTGTGGTCCAGTGTGGGCGGCTGTGCTGTGACGGAGCTCCGTCCATATATGCATTGCTTTTGTGGAACCTGGCCTTGGGGCGGCAGGGGGAGTAAATCCGGCCCTGCTTGTACAGCTCCCTTGCGCGCCCTGTAGAGGTGCCAGGAGCCAGAATGTGATGTCACTCCGGTCGCAGCCATAGCCCCATTCCATCCCACCTCGAGCTGACGTACAGCACAGCGGAAACATATTTTGAATGTCTGCTTGGCGCAAGAAATTACAGTGCTGCACTAGGGGGAGTCAGAGGAGCCCCTTACCTAAAAAAGTGGAAAGCATGTGGCGACCCACTGAACACAGGGTCGCGACCCACTTTTGGGTCATGACCCACCAGTTGAGAACCAAGGATTTAGAGTGTTTCTTACTACTTAATGTTATAACCTATTGCTTTAGAAATAAATACACTCTTATTATATACATAATAGAGATTACACGGCTGTTTTATTAAAGGAGTAGAGGCTATTCACTTTGCAAAGTAAATGTTCACCTGGCAAAGTGTATGTTCACTTTGCACAGAGGATGTTTGTGAGTGAGGTGAAGCTGTGTTCTCTTCAACCCCTATGTCTTTGTAGATCCGGAATCAGTAGCATCCTAGGACAATACTGCAGCAGCCAATCAGATTCCAGATGTCACTGCCCTTGTACACAACGCAATCTAGAAATAGTTGTAGTTGTTGTTTGGTTATTGTATTATAACAGAATTTCACAAATTTTAGATTTAACAAATGAGCTCCGTTGTACTGTAAAACCCATTTAGCTGCTTCTGTTAGATTTAGAGTCAGTAGTAAAACAAAAAAGACATCAAATATATATCACAGGGCATTAAATGATGCTACCAACAGGATTAGGCAAAATAATGTATTTCTTGATTGTGTGCTACAGCATGGAAAAACATTTAGCATTTTAACATGAGAGACCTTTTGAGAATAGGAGAGCAAAGAATAACTGATAATACCACCCACACACAAAAATCAGCTCTATAAGATGCTGCACTTTCAAGAAGCGAAGCATTTACTGTGTTTGTTGAATACATTGAAGAAATTGATTGAGTCTTTTATTCCCCGGCAGGTTTACCCTGCCCACAAATTACAATTATTTATCTCTGTACCTGTCCTTCTGTGCAGAAATAAATGGCTTGATAGGTACTAATCGTTTTCTTAACCATGAAATGCTAAAGTGTATTTGTCTCTGTAGATTTACATCAAGCAACAAAAGCATTGCAACACTGACCTCTAGTGGTGAAAGTTCAGAATTAAAATCAGAATTCCCAATTTTTTTTCTGCATGGTGTTCGTCTTAATTTTTGAATAGCAGATGTCCCAAAGTAGAACATGTTGTACATAAATATATGTTAACTAAAAACAAGGATGGGGAATAAAAAAATGTAGGTGAAAATGATTACAATCTGTGACCAGACATAAGGTATCCCATATTAACAAATGGCTTTGAATGTAGAAATAGAATTGGAACATAAGTATGTTGTTCAAAAGCAGCATTACAGCTTAGCTACTGAATAATTAGTGCAGTTTTTTCAGGAAAATTACTTTTCTGAACATGACCATAAAATTTCAAGTGGAGACATTTGTCTTACAAACAACTCTTACAAAGACAAAAAAAGGCATATCCACTAGAGAGCAAGGCTCCTTTGACTCCAAAGCTGCAACTCAAGTCAAGGGGTTATTTTGAACGGGCATACATTATGCATGATGTAAATCAAAAGGGAGTTTATAGTTATTGTATCCCTTTACAGAAGTAACTGTGTTTATAATGCAGAATGCATAGGCATGAACATGTTGTAATTATGCATTAATATACGCTGCCAGGCCAAAAAAGTCACAAACTCTAATATTTCATTGGACCACCTTTAGCTTTAATTACAGCACACATTTGCAGTGGCATTGATTTGATAAGCTTATCCAACATTTATTTCCATCCAGAGGTGCATTACATTTTCACCAAGATGGGAGATGATGATGGGAGATGGAGTGATGATGGGAGAGTCAGACCAACGGCGTAAAATCTTTACCAGAAAATCCCAAAGATTCTTAATGAGGTTAAGGTCTGGACTCTGTGATGGACAATCCATGTGTGAAAATGATGTCTCATGCTTCCTGAACCGATCTTTCACAATTTGAGCCTGATGAATCTTGGTATAGTCATCTTGGATTATGCCTGTGCCATTGGGGAAGAAAAAATGCATCTTTAACGTTGATAAAAGAAGGAGTTATGTATACTATCACATCAGTAGCATTTGGTGCTGCACACCATATACTTGCAATATGTACAGCACATCGCCATCTAATGGTCGAAGAAGAAAGTACAGCCCATAGAATGAAGAGAAAAAGGCCAGGATTCATCTCTGTTTATATGGTTCAGGTTTGAAAACAATGACATGCAGAGGAGAATGGTAACCACAAAGGAACTATGTTTTTTTAAAATTAATCTGGGAATAATTTCACAGGAACTAAAGTATATATACCTTATTTCAGTTAATTGCACAAAGAACGTGATTGTCGAACAGTATGTTGTTTACTGAGCGCTCGGCTTCGGCACATTGTGGATCGGATGTACAGATTATTCGTTGGGACTGGAGATGACTCAGCTGTCATGGTACATGTTGGTACCAATGACAAAGTCAGGGGAAGATGGAATTTCCTGAAGAAAGACTTCAGGGACTTAGGTGAGACACTAAAGAAAAGGACCTCCAAGGTGGTATTCTCTGAAATTCTTCCTGTGCCAAGGGCCATACCAGAGAGGCAGTGAGAGCTTAGAGAGCTAAACAAGTGGTTGAGAAACTGGTGTAGAAAGGAAGGGTTTGGGTTTTTGGAGAACTGGGCTGAATTCTCAGTCAGCTATCGGATCTATAGCAGGGGCAGCAGTCTACACCTAAATATGGAGGGTGCAGCTCTGCTGGAGCAGAAGATGGTAAAAAGGTTAGAGGAACTTTTAAGGATAAGGCCTTCAAAAAATATAAGTCAGAGGGGTCAACAACGGCATTCAGAAACTCCAGGGAATGCAACAAAAGATGTAAAAAAGCAATCGGGGCTGCAAAAATAGAATACGAGGAACACATAGCAACATAAAGCAAAAGTAACACCCCAAATGTTTTTTAATTTATATAAATAGTAAGAGAATAAAGTTGGGCCATGTAAGCCTCATAACGATGGGAGGATAGCTACCAGTGAAAGGGAGAAAGCAAATGCATAAAACAAATTATTTTTTTCTTTCCCCTGATTAAATCCCTCTTTTAGTATGAGTTAGTAATCTATTCACTTTGTTAAAGTCAGCTTGGCATTGCTTGCTATTGCTGAGCCTGTGATCTACAAATACCCCCAGTCTTTCTCCATCTCCGAATACCCCAGTGGAACCCCTCCCAAGGTGTATTGTGCATGCATGTTCCTGCTCCCAAGTGCATGAGAGGCATGCACTTGGGAGCAGGGAGAGGCGCCTCCGGACCGCAGTGGCCTACTACATTTCCCCCCCTTCCCTCTCTTTTTTACCAAGGGGGCCGCGGGCCCGACCCGACTACATTCCGTTTACGGCCTACTCGTGTGATCGGTCACCCCCTGGGGCGCTTCTACCTCCCGAGTTGTGAGTTGGGGGTCCGTTGTGATATGGAGTTGGGTTTTGCCTTGAGTCCTACTTCCAGGAGATTTGTTTTTTGTTTTTTGTTACATGCCAGAGGGGCTCTTCCCCTGCTTGCGATGCCGTCTAGGTCTACCCGCTGTCGGGGAGCCGTGCGGCGGCTCCGCTGTGCCGGGGGAGGGTTGCACGCCCGGAACCCCGAGCATTTGCCACTGGTTCCAGTGTGAACTGGTGCCAGGGGGTTCGGGTCTGAGTTGCCGTCCCCTCCGGGACCTACGCCGAGCCCTGCGGGCTCCACAACACATGGTCGGTCAACTGCCATGTCAGGTGGTCATGTTATATGCAATTAATGTTGTTATACAGATTGTTACCCTAATTTTGGGGGGGGACTTTAATTTACACCTGGACCCTGAGACTGACTCCACCAACCCAACCTCCCACCTGCCCTTTTCCGCCCTGCGGCGACTGCGGAAACTACTCCATTCGCACCAACTGGCCGACGTGTGGCGGATACAGCATCCCACGACTAGGGATTACTCATTTCACTCACTGGTTCATTACACATACAACCGTATAGATTTTTTCCTAGTCGCTCATGGTGCCCTGCCATCGGTGTGCACCACGGAGATTGGGAACATTACCTACTCGGACCATGCCCCAATCCTGCTGACCCTTGAGTTGACCCTGCTGCCCCCGCGCGGTTGGTGCTGGCGACTGAATGAAACGCTTATCCAAGATCCCGGCCTCCTCCCGGAGATCGAAGGTGATTGGCGTCTATATTTTGATCTCAACTCCACCCCGGACTCCTCCCTGTACATGGTGGGGGAGGCACATAAGGCCTACATTAGGGGGACCCTCATAAAGCTCGGGGCTAGACACAAGAAACTGAGACTGGAGCAACAGACCGCACTTCTGACACAGATCCATTCCCTGGAAATCATCCATAAAAGATGTCGGGACCCAGCTGTCCTGGCTCAGCTGCTGGCAGCCCAGGAAGCCCTCCGTTCACTTGGCTTAGACAAGGCCAAAGCCACCCTCACCAAATGTCGTAGGCATTTCTACGAATACGGTAATCAATGTAGCCGCTCCCTCGCCCAAGCGTTACGCTAGCAGCGCGCGCGGACCTTTATCCCGGTAATTAAACACCCGGGGGGTCATCCTTGCCACCTGTCGGAGGACATAGCCGCAGCGTTCCGCGAATACTATGCTACCCTCTATAACATCCCGGGCCCACAGTCCGCTGCGGCCCTGACCTCACGTCAACGACGCATTCGCGCCTATTTGACGGCATCCACCATGCCCTGCCTACCTCCCGAGGTCCGTTTATCCACGGATGAGCCGATTTCCATGGCCGAGCTAGAGGTAGCACTCAAACAAACCAAGACGGGCAAAGCCCCAGGCCCAGACGGGTTTACTCTCGCTTGCTACAAAAAGTTTCCCACTCTACTCCACTACCATATGCTTGCGGCCTGGAATGCGATCCGAGAGATGCACTCCCTTCCCAGGGATGCTCTCGCGGCTCACATAACTGTGATCCCTAAACCTGACAAGGACCCCACGGCCTGTCCCAGCTACCGGCCCATCTCCCTCCTTAATGTGGACATCAAGCTTTTTGCGAAGGTTCTAGCCACGCGCCTTCTTCCGTATCTCCCCTCCCTGATCCACCCGGACCAGGCAGGCTTTGTCCCCACCAGGGAAGCTAGGGACAATACTATTAGGGCCCTTAACATTATCCACTCGGTCCGGTCGAAGGCCTCCCCGTACCTACTGTTGTCGACTAATGCGGAGAAGGCCTTCGACAGGGTCGACTGGTCCTTTCTTCGACTTACCCTGGAGCACATCGGGTTGGGTGAGGGCATGCTAGCTTGGATCCTAGCTCTTTACTCGAATCCCACAGCTTGCATAGGCGTCAACGGTATCCTATGTGCACCCCTCACCATAGGCAATGGCACTAGGCAGGGATGCCCGCTCTCCCCCCTCATTTTCACATTGACGCTTGAACCTCTACTGCACACCATCCGGGCCCACCCAGACATCAGGGGCATCACGGTAGGATCCACCCAACATAAAATAGCTGCCTACGCAGATGACCTACTGTTTTTTGTCTCCTCCCCAGACATCACGCTACCCAATTTGACATGTGCCCTACGCCAATACGGCGACCTGGCCAACTTCCATATCAACACTCAAAAATCGGAAGCTCTAAATCTGACAGTACCAGCCCGTATGCTATCCCGTATTCAGCAGAACTTCCCGTACAATTGGGCCCCCAATGCCATCAAATACTTGGGCATAAAACTCCCCCGCGATCTCTCCCAACTATACAGTCTAAACTTTCCGCCTCTGCTATTGAAGGTTAAATCGGATCTAGAGGGCTTGGCCAGGAACACGTTTTCCTGGACAGGTCGGTGTAATGTCATGAAACAGAACGTCCTCCCACGCTTCCTCTATCCCTTCCAGGCCCTACCAATACCAATCCCTCGGGCTTACTTCCGATCCTTTCAGGCAGCAATATCCTCCTTCGTTTGGGCAGGTAAGACCCCCAGACTCCGCCTGTCGGTCCTTCGGCGGCCAAAGCTGGCGGGTGGCCTTCCCGACCTCTACCTGTACTACATGGCCTCCCACCTGACACGAGTCGTGGACTGGTGCAGACACGGGGAGACTAAACCCTGGGTTAAGCATCTGTCCCCCTCTCCATCTCCTGTGTACCCGATCCTTGGTAACCCAGAGTTCCCTCCCGGTCTGGAAGACGGGTTATTGCGCCGTCTTGTGAACCTGGGATGGTTTCGGCGATGCACCTCATCCAGGGCTCACAATGGCAGTCCCTGCGAGCCCTGATGTCTGACATGGAGCTGGGAGACCCGGGCTTTTGGAGACAGCTCCAGCTTTCCCACTTCCTCGCTACACTATCTGCACCTACCGTTTATGCCTGGACCCTCACGGACTACGAACCCGCCTGTACCGACACGGGACCACTGGCTAAGACACTGTCCGTCTGTTATCAATTGGTGGTAGAGGCGGACCTGGACTCCCCACTGTCCTTTTTTTGAGCAGTGGGAGAGGGAGCTGGGGATCCAGTTTTCCCACGATGACAGGGCCAAGCTCCTGAGGCTCTCCCTGAAGTCGTCCATATGCAACAAATACCAGGAATCGGGCTACAAAATCCTGACCCGCTGGTATAGAACTCCGCGCAGACTTCACCTGATGTACAACGAGGTATCGGATGTATGTTGGCGGTGCGCCTCCTCTCCCGCAGACATGCTCCATATTTTCTGGACCTGCCCGAGACTAACACCTTTTTGGTCACGAGTCCAGCAGATAGCCCAGAATTTTACAGACCAAGAAATTCCGGAGGACCCAGCGTTCTTTCTCCTCCACCATAACTCATTCCCACTGAAGGGATACTCCAGGTCAGTGCTGGTACACTTGCTGAATGCGGCACGCGTATGTGTCCCTATCCTATGGAAACAGGAGACCCCCACCTTCGATACGGCTCTGGTTTACCAAAGTGAATGACATCAGAACCATGGAGGACCTGACTAGCTCCATTAGGGGTACCTCCGCCAAATTTGCCACCACCTGGTTTTACTGGGACGAATTTACCGCAACGGCCGAATACCAAAACATCATGGCTTCCTGAAGAAAGCGGTCACAATCCTGGCATGCCCTCACACCGGACGGACCCTAAAATGTCATTAGGAACACTTCTGGCTCGCACACGGTGGCAATGCGACCTATTCAACTACTGGCAAGGCCCTGTATTTTTGTTGTGATAAGATGTGACACAACCGCCCTTGTTTGTTGTTATATCACGAAACTGTTCAATAAAGAATTTATAAAAAAAATAAAAATAAACCAAGAACTTTGAGGAAGACACGAGGGCATGACAAGAAATTATAGAGGATGCAGTATAATCTTAAACTGCGCAAGGATTCTTTTCTGTGAGAATGATAAAATGTGGAATCCACTACTGCATCAGCAGAAAACATTAACAGCTTCAAAAAAAACTTGGATGAGTTCCTCAGTTCACAGAATATAAAGGTTTATGGGAATTGCTAAAATGCCTTATATATGTATACACACAAACTACATAGGTTGAAACTGACCTGTGTCTTTATTCATCCTCACCTACTATGTTACTAGAGATACAGTATACTTTACATTTCCGCTACCATAGTGTGGGTAGGTGTGGTTAGACTGAAACACTCCTTCCCTACATGAAACTTTTTAAAAAGGTGTTCTAAATTTAAATGAATGGCCCAAACCAATACTTTTGCTACCTTTGACATGTTGTTCTTATATATACTCCTGTATCCTGGATGTAGTGCTAAAAGCAAAATAAAAGATAAAACTATGTTTGAGTGACATATGATTTTAATTGATTTTAATTGTGAACTTCAGACAAATATAAAAGCCAAAAACTAATGCAGTTCTTTAATCATTAACCCCTTCATGAGCTTGTTTTTAGTTTCTGTTCGTAAATGACCAACGCACTTTTGACATTTTTGCTGTGTGATTCTTCCACGTCAGTAATATACTTTCTTACAAAGTGCACCCACACATATCATATATTGTTTTCTAGAGGACAGATAGGGCTATATATTTATATCACATAAAACACCTTTTCCCCAGTTTTGATTTGTAGTATTTTTTACAAAAACAGCACAGCTAAAAAAAATGCAATAAATACATTCATTTATTTGTCCTTTGTTTGGAAAAACCTCACATCCCAGGGATTTTAGACATTTTCTGTACTACTCGGCCTAAAAGTAAAACCTAACATTTTAATATTTTTTCTCTAAAAGGTAAAGCTAAAAGCGGTCACCTGGCATACAATGTTACTGCCACTAAGTGT
Source organism: Nanorana parkeri (assembly GCF_000935625.1). Lineage (NCBI taxonomy): Eukaryota > Metazoa > Chordata > Amphibia > Anura > Dicroglossidae > Nanorana > Nanorana parkeri. The sequence goes on along the minus strand of NW_017306771.1, from coordinate 978,466 downwards.
CACACTTCGTGACAGCGACAAACTTTGAACATCACTGTCATGAGGCGGTTAAAAAAATTAACGCCTTAGAGTGAACAAAATCTGCAGCTCAGCTGCAGATTTTCATTGTAAGGGGTTCATTTTTATATAAATGATAGTATAAATATATAATTTTATTTGTTACATTTATTATTAGGCTGCTTCAAAGAACAGCCTTAATAATAAAAAACTTAATAATGAACTTAGTGAGACTGATCCTGCAGCATTACAGGATCAGCTGGCATTAAAGGTTTTCTGATCACTCCAACAACGATCAGAAAACTGAAACATTCTTTCAGGAATAGATACATTATGTTTCTATTGCTGAAAGTTTAAAAAAAAAGCTGGTATAGATCAGGATTTCCCGATCTATACCAGCTGTCAGAGTGACGGCAAGAGCTGCAAATGCGGCTCTGCTCTCACTGTCAGAGAGTCTGAAAAAGGTTAACTCTTTCATTAATGGATGCCTCTATACTGAAGCATCCATTAATGAATGGTAACCGCTGATTCTCAACAGTTATCAGCATTGTAGAGCAGCAAATAACTGGTCACGTACAGTGTACGTGGCCAGTCATTTGAGCACTTTGTGATGCGATGTACAGTGTATGTCTCCCATCACAAAGGGGTTAATACATTATGACAAGTTTTGTTTAAATACAACTAAATACTCCTGTATGGCAGTCTACATAAGTACCTAATTCAGTTACTATGTGATGCACAAGGCTTATATAATAAACAGAAAACATACTTTTCCTTCATTGATTGAGCCAAATCCTTTGTTATGTGGCCCTCCCATGCTCTCCCTCCCAGACACTGCAGCTACAAGCCTGGCAACTCTGCAGTAAATTCAAAAGCAGTGCAGCATCATTGCCACGCCATCACCGGAAGCTGGATTAGTTGGATTTCCCTTCCAGGCTCAACATGTATTTGTGAGACTTTGCAAGGTAAGGCAAGATAAAACTATACATTTTAAGTGCTACTGCACATATTGTTTTTAATGGGAGGCCATAGTCCTACTTTCAATGTAAGCAGTTGAAGTACTTGAATTTTTACTTTGTATCACCTTCTTTCAGTCCACTGTTCAGTCTCTACAGGAGAGCCCGTAGAGGGACAAGCAGCATAAGATGCCAGTCAGATGTGCTGCACTGCAAGGAGAAATGAGCTAATCAGCATGATGTTTCTACTTTTGCATTCCAGTCACAGAATGGGGGTTGAGAAGGGACCTGTAATTGAAAGTTAAACTGCAGTGAAGAAAAATCTAGTCCCCCCTGCTACCCATAGCTGTGCTGCATGGCAGAGCTGTATAAATATCTGGTCATTTATAAATACAAGTCATTTGGCATTTAATCAGCTCTTATACAGTATATTAGTCTGTGTATTTATCAGTTTCAGTGTTTGCTATGCTAACAGAACCATGAAGGTTCTTTTATTCATAAAGTAAGTTCTAATATAGGTATACCAGTAGGGCTGAAGGTTTCATGAAATATATAAAAGAGTGACTTTTTTTAAATGGCTATTAAACAAACATTTGTAACATATTATACTATTTATATATCAATTGACTGCATTTGCTTTATAACAAAAGTTTCTAGCTCTTTCCTAGACACACGAATGCTATATTAATGTATCATATAATTATCTTGATGTAGAGATGATTAAGACACAGCATTCTGCATGTATGTAATAATGTAAACGGTTCAGCTTCACTAAAAACAGACAGTATTCTGTTTACTGCTTTAAAAAATGAGAGCAGTGGGAAATAACAGCAAATGCTCACACAGAAAGAAAGATAATGAATGTTTTTTTGTTTGAAAAAGAAAAAAAAACCATAAAGTTGACAAGATCAAGTTTTATCATTGAACAAATTCACTCTAGAAGGTCAAAAGACTTGGTTAGCTCAATTTATATCATATTCTTCAGAAAAAGGCATTGATTGTTGTCATGGGTACCAGAAGTACAAGAGCTAACAAACAAAATGTTGCGTAAAATATGTACACTGAATGTGCACTTGTGTGTTCTTTTTCCTCTATTAAATTTCATGATGAAAAAATACAAAGAAACCAACGATTACAGAATTAGGGGAATTCAGATAAATGATTGGAGAAAAGCAAGTCAAGAAAGTGCATACTGGTGGAATCAGGGCCAGATTAAGAGCATCAAGGGCCTGGTGCTGAGGATTTTGGTGGGCCTTTTTATGGAAATGGTGACGGCTCCCGGGGCCCTCTTCCTCCTGTCTGGGCTGTGATTTGTAGCCCATCTACAACTTGGAGTCAGTGTTGGAGCGGCAGGGCCCGGTTGAAGCTGCGACCCTGGTAGATCTGATAGTTTTAGAGAGACTAAAAATCTTAGCAATACATTATACAGCAATGCAGAAAATGCCAATTATAGAGGATTACAAATCCAATAATGCATTACACAGAAATTAATAATATCACCAGCTAAAGAGGACTACAAATCCCAGCAATAAATTATACAGCAATGCAGAATATTACCACTAACTATAGACGACTACAAATCCCAGTAATGCATTACAGAGCAATGCAGAATACCACCAGCTATAAGGACTACAAATCTCAGCAACACATTGTAAAGCACTGCAGATTAATACTATCAGCTATATAGGACTACAAATCCCAGCAATACATTGTAAAGCACTGCAGCATAATACCATCAGCTGTAGAGGACTACATATCCCAGCAACATATTGTAAAGCACTGCAGAATAATATGAAGCTACATACTCTTTGTTGCTCCGGGTTTGCGGCCTGATATCTCCAGGGTCTCAGGAGAGGTCAGTGCGGGTTCCAGGTGGTCAGTGAGGTATCTGGGTGGTCAGTAAGGGCTCCAGGTGGTCAGTATGGGCTCTAGGTGGTCAGGGCAGGCCCTCAGGCGGTCAGTAAGGGCTCTCAGGTGATCAGCTCCACCCGTCCCCATGTTAATCCGCCCTGGGTGGAATGCAAAGACGTGACTATAGTGCATAAACTCCACTCCAGTCTTCCACATCAGTGTTGTGATCTTGGAGAAGCTCCATCTTTGCAAAATTATATCCCAATTTTAATCATACGTTGCTTACTATTTCTTTACAAGTTGTACACTGTACCAGTTTTCTCAGAAATGTGAGCAGGGTGGCACTGGCGGCTTTCATCATGTTGGTGGTAGAAGATTTGCAGGCCTACACAATTATATCTTCCATTGACAGCTGCCTGAAGAGCACATTATTTCATTATTCAGTCAATGACCCGAAATAATTAAGATCAAGGAAGTCAAAGAAAGTCAAAAGCCTTTATTTGTTCCAGGTCAGTGACTCAAAGTTTTAAAGTAAAAGAGTAAGCATGATAATCAGGGAACTAGCATTTGTTGAAGGAGGGCTCAGCAATGACAGTGTTTATCTTATGATAGGTTTCCTATAACCTGTGTATTAAGCATGTTCATTTCTGTGGGTTCCAGTAGACCTATTGAGGGTGCATTAGAAAATAACCATACACTGTATGTTTTCCAGCTAAGACCAGCTGAATAATACATGTGCCTATTAGTAACAACACAGATACTGGGATGCTGCTTCAGTACCAACCAAATTTTTTGTGCATAAAAATCGTCTATGATTTTTTTTTTCTTGCCACTATTTTTCTGATGCATATTAATTTATAGAAAATATGATCACCTGATGATGACCTTAGTGACACTAACTGAGGAAGTTCACACAACACATAGTGAGCTCTGGCATGGAACATGATGTAGACACAGGCTACTGTGTTTCCAGCGGTCTGGTTTGTCACTCATTCTGGAGAGACCGCTGGCCTCGGCTTTTGCTTACACTTCACATACTCACCACCCCTTATTTCTGGTTACATGTGAGTGCAGGGCCGTAACTAGAGCGAGGCAACTGTTGATGTCACCTCGGGCGCAGGTGCAGAGGGGGGCGCAGCCAAGGCTCAGTGCGGCAGGGAGAAGTGGGGCAGCACAGCGTGCAGCTTCTCCTCTGGATCCCCGCTGCTCTCCCCCGCCTGTATGGGCTGAGGCTGTCACAAACTATGCTTGCATTTTTTCGAACTGAAGTGCTGGGACTTTATTCTAAGGTATTCAGCGACTGCCTAAACACACTTAGGCCTTACACAATGACCTGCATAAACAGATAAAATATTATTTTTTCTAAACTCCAGAGCACTATTGATACCTTTATCTGGAATGGGAAGAAACATGGAATCTCAAGATCAATACTCTGTACACCCACAGTCTATGCAGGTATGGGTGCCCCTAACATTGCCAAATATTATAAAGCTAACCTACTGGACCAGACTAAATACTCCCCGTCCAGACAAATTATGGTCTCAAATAGAACGGGATTCCTTAACTACGGATCTCAATCTTCTGCTCTGTTCTTCCCTACTAAATAGTTCTCCCACTAAATCTTTCTTAGACACTGTGACAGCGACCTTGAGAGTCTGGCATGCCCTTGAGTCTCTGACTCAATCCCATAACAAGTCTATACTCAAATTGTTACAGCTAGCAACTCTTGATCTCATCCTTCCAGACATACATTTGTCCAAGTGGACAATTTTGGGGTCTCATATATAGCCAGTCTGTATGAAAATGACCACCTGTTGCCATTTGAGGCTCTATGTCAGCGATACTCTCTTCCGGCTCGCGACTTCTATAAATACCTCAGAATAAGACACTATCTGGCCTCTATATGTGTGCGCGATAGACCGCTTCTTAGGAGATGCATACACTAGTATGGTACTAATTCCCCATCCAAGAAAGGTATTTCCTTTTTTATAATCTACTTAGCGAACCAAAAACTACTGATAAATTGCCATCCATGAGGTGGTGGGAAACGGAACTAAACTTTTCTTTCTCTCCAGAACAATGGTACAAAGTAGTCACTTAGCCTCTGAAAACTTTGCAATGTCTAAGCCACTGGGAATCCCAACAGAAACTATTGCATAAATGGTACTACACGCCACAGAAACTGGCAAAAATCTATCCCTCCTCCTCACCACTCTGCTGGCGGAGCTGCGGAATTGTGGGATCATTGACACACATCTGGTGGTATTGCCCATCCCTTGGCACCTTTTGGTCTGAGTTTCAGCTTACCTCCACAATTACTCAGCTCCCATGTGGCGTTTCCCCACAACTTGCCTTGTTAGGGGTAGGGTTGGAAGAGTGGCCACCAGTTTCCAGGACTGTTGTGTCTCATGTCCTCATAGCGGCCCGTCTTGCACTAGCAAGAGCGTGGAAACAATCAGAACCCCCTTCCTTAAACACAGTCATACAGATTCTAAACACGCATGCACATTTTGAATTTCTGTTCACCAAGGCTAACTGTAGATTTCATACTTTCACCTCACGTTGGGCCTGCTGGTTGACTGACACCAGATGCTTGACACATATCATATGATGATTACCAGACCCGCATTCCCTCATTAGTAGAGACGCTCTCTACAAGCTCTGATTTTTACTTATTAAATTACATTTTTTTAAAATTAAACACAAAAACATTGTTCATCCTATCTGTATCACTGAGACTTTTAGACGCCTCTCCCTGTGTAAGACTTTTTGTTTTTCTTTTTAGTTTCTGGGCATTCCAACCGATCGATGTTGTAATATTTCCATGCACTGCTCATACCAACTCTGTACTTCATCTGCTGTACATGATACCTGTTGTATTGTTGTCCGATTGTTGTCCTTACGCATCTTGATTATATACACCTATTATTTTGGGCATTGCCCTTCCTGTACTGTTGTATTGTTTTTGTCTTTGTTGCTTTGATAAAAACTCAATAAATTCTTTGTTAAACAAAGTTTGAAAAAAATATTAGTTTTTCTTTCCTTTTCCACAATAAAAAAAGATAATTTTGTGCCACAAGCAATGTACTGTTTAAGCATAGTCGGAAAGTGCATCTTTAACAAACTCTTCATCTTTGTTAGGTGAGGAAGTTGGGAGTCTGCTTTGGCAATCAGAACATTTTCATGAGCTTTGATCAGCTGGACATCCATGCAATCACCACAACAAATTAGCTGCATAGAACAATTTGTGTTTTAGATCAGGAGTTCCATTTTGTTTGAGTGGAATACAGTATATTTGTTACTGATGCAGAGCCATAGCAAGAATATTATATATCTATGTGTGGCAGCAGAAACAGGCTTTCCTGCCTATAATCTTGTAAGAATTCAAAGGACTAATAGCCTGGGCAGAGCCCAGATTCTTGACAGCATAAAAAGTGAACCATCTAACTGACTATAGGATCATCCTTGCTACATCCTTGACATATCAACCGCAAAGCAGATTTGCTACTTGTGGTTCTACCAGCACATGGTCACTCCTTCCTTGCTACAGCCTACTTTATTCAAGGACTGGGAGAGATAGGTGCCACTGGAACTTACTTGTTGTTTGATATAGCACCTACATAGTGTCTCCCTGCCCAGTCTGTCAATTAACCTTACTATGTACTAATTTCCTCCAGGTTCCGCTAGCCTGTTTCTACTGTTACCAAATTCAGCTTATATCTGACTACGCTTGTGCACACTAACCCTGTCCCTGTTTCTTATAGAGCCTGTTAACTGTGTACCACCCTCTGGTTCTACTCTTGGTCAGCTTTCTGGGGGCCACAATCTAGTACCTCCAGTAGGAATGTCCGTCACTACTTGTGATCTGTGGTCTGGTAAAGATCTCGTGTTAGATTCCATTTCAGGGGTCACATCCTTTGCAACATGTAGATAGCACAGAGATTGTACATTATAATCTGGTTCTCTCTGCACTTTAGAAATTGCCTTTTTAACCCATTAGAATCATTCCTCTTACAAGGTCTTTGTTTGTTGTTTGCTGCAACGCTTCTTTTTTTTTTAAATGGGCTTTTGTTTTGGAGGGTGGCATTGGCTGGTGTTGGTGTTATTTATTTCTTTTCAAGGTACATTGTTTAATATTTATGTTGATATGATTTTACTTTCATGTTAAACTGCTTTTTTTCAAAAAGACTTTCTTTAATAAAATGCATGCTATTGTTACAGTTAAGGAATTTTGGGGTTTCCATTACTTTTGTGATTTGTGCTTAAAGGGCAGCATATACTTGTTAACAGGGTCCATCTGTTCTTGGGGCTGCGTTTCGTTCACAGCATGTCACTGCATCATTTGATGTAAGAGTTATATTCAACCATGTGCAAATTAAGGTCCTCTCTTAGTGATTCAGATTACTCCAAATAAAGGGTATTTCATTCTCATGACAAAAGTGCCTAATAATTGATCAGCATCACTTGGTTAGTGTATATTTACATTCGGTGTTTCAGCCATTACTGCCTAAAAAATATCACATTTTAATAAATCATACTGGAGTGGTGCTGATGTATGTAAGCCAAGATAACTGTAAAAGTTTTTAAAAAATCAATTACACATCATACTGTTCTGTAATACTACATATAGCTTGAAAACGGCTCCCAAGCATGTCATTCAAAGGATTGGTGTTGCCCTCAATGTTGGATTACAAGGAGGACCCTCTCCCTGCTGTATGGTATTCTTTAATTTTTTGCATTGATAACAATCCTTTGCCTAAGAGCCTTAAAATTGGCTAAATTAATTATCAAGATTCACCCTCATACACTTCAATGGGGTTTGGTTTTAAGTTTGCAATTTTTCCAACTTCACTCTTGGTTCAACAAACCTCTCACAAACGAAATGCAGATACATTAGCTTATTCCAAGTAATAACAAAATGGTTCCCTCAAGTGTCCCCAGAAACCAACCCTTTACTTCAGCAGACCTTAAACCTTAACCCTCCTCTACTCAATCCATAACATTTAGGGCGTTATTCACTAAAGAGCCGAAGGATCCAGCCGTAGCTTCGGCTGATTCTTGGGCTCTCTTCGGCCACCTTTGCCCTGCGTTTCAGTCGAACCAAAGGGCTGCTGTACGGGCTATTCACAAAAGCCCATACAGCAGCGGAAGGCAGCCGAGCCAAAGGCATATGCTTCGGCTCGACTGAGCCAAAGTGACAGCCGAAGCCGACCGATCTCCACGCAAATGACAGCTGGGTGGAGCCAGCCGTGATCTCACGGCTCGTTCCGCCCAGTTGTAATGACAGATCAGTGTCCCCAAATGACCTAGGAATGCTGATCTGTCATTGAACAATAACCACTGGGCGGAGCCGGCCATGACGTCACCAGTTGTTGTTCATTGGCCAGCACTTGCCAGAGTCTTCTAAATATCTCATGTCATGTCCCTTTCAGTTACCCACAGATTCAGAGGATTGGAAGAGGATTGGTAACAATTCCACGACATCTGGAATTTCCCAAACTGTGGAGGAGCCATAGATGAAAAACATGTCCGCACCCCCTGCACCCCCTGCTAACTCGGGATCCTACTATTATAACTACAAAGGGTACTTCAGCATCATCCTCCTAGCCGTTGTGAACGCCGGTTATGAATTTGTGCATGTGGCCGTAAGACACTCAGATGGTGGTGTAATGGAGCGTGCAGAATTCAACTTGCGTCTCCAGAATGGTTCGCTGAATTTACCCAACAATGAAGAGAACACAGAGTGCATGAACTTTGTATTCTTTGCTGATGAAGCCTTTGCCCTTGGGGAACATATCTAGACCTTTCCCATGCTAGGTCTGTCCCAAGAGCAGTGCATCTTTAATTATCGGCTATCCCGTGCATGACGAGAGAAAGCCTTTGGCATCATGGCTAACAGACTTTGGCTACTCCACACTCCCATCAATCTGTCCCTAAGCAAAATAGACACCCTGGTCTATTGCTGCTGTACTCTGCACAATTTTCTGAGACACCAGGCCACCTCCTACATGCTAGCCAACATCATAGACAGTGAGGATCTTGTGAGTGGCATGATGCAGCCAGGGGAGTGGAGGAATGATGGGCATGGCCTGGACAGTTTGGGAGCCATACATGGTCGATTGCCAACTACACCCGCACGCCAGAGTAGACTGCAATACATGGAATATTTCATGGGACGTGGGGCTTTAGAATGGCAGGGCAGAATGTAGTGTGGCCAAACCATTTTGAATATAGTTATGTACAATGCACTGATAAATAAATTAATTGAATCACCTTAGTACAAAACATGATATGTATATATTTATCTTAGTACAAAACATGATATGTATATATTTAACATTTTTGTCAATAAATCCTTATTTGTTTCCAAAAGCATGTCCCATTAGTATTCCTATTTCACTATTAACATACGTATGATTCCTATACTTGCATTTACATTACACACAATCATTACCTGCGTATTGTCCGTGATGTCTGGAGTAAGGTCATCTGTATCGGAGGACCCAGCAGGGGACTGCATTGGTGGGATTTGCAGGCTGTTCACAGATTGCCCTGCTTCCTCCTTATCATCCAGGAACCACCGAGATTCATAATACCATAGCCTGGGCTGGTATATGTCCTCTGCTGCTGCTCCCAATTTCATGGAGGCCGCAATTTTATTCTGTCCCTTCCTGTACACCATTCGCAGATTTGCGATTTTATGCTTCACATAATTAATATCAGCATTTGGAGAGATGGTCTTGGCCAATTCAGCTAATTTACCATACGCCTCCATTCTTTTGGACCGATCACAGTATTCCCTGGAACGTACTCTCCAGAGACATGGCAGTTGTGACATCAGTGTGCAGACGGCCTCGGCTCAACACTAAGACTTCCACCATCTACCATATTTTCGTTTGTCCATCTTGAAGTGTCCTGAGATTTTATCTCTCTATGCTCGTTTTTACTGGCTGTTTGTAAGTACCATTTCAGCTATCATTTATATTTCAAATAAATCAGCTTTACACTATTGAGGTGCTCCTTTTGCTTTGTATGACATAACAATATATATGGTGTTGCTGTTGCAAAATACATGTGATCTGCAGAAGGCAAACACATGACATACATGACATCAAAATATGGGTATGAACATGCACAAACCATCTTATCTCTATATGAACATGCATATGACTGTGACAATGCATTTCTCCTAGCCACAACCTATGATATCCCTCTCATATTTATCACTATTTCTACAACAAACAACGCTGAAGACATTATATATGAATATCTTCACACATGTAATAGCGTTCTTCACAAGGGTAATATTTAAATGCACTTCCCAGTGTTCATGTGTGAGAACAACATGTTGCATGCAACATTCATGTCGAACATATCTTACAATAAATGTGGCATTGCACTCTTTCAAATGCATGAAAAATGTTGTGAAAACAACAAACAAATGCAAAGTATGAATGCATAGTTCTGCCATTTTTGGCCCCACACATATGAGAAACATGGACCAGCTTTGGGGGAACATGCAATTATGCATTGTCCAAATTGTTTTAACAAGAAAAGATGAAGGAATGACAACTTCATGCATGCATATTGCATGCTGACATGCAAACTTCAACATAACTGCGGACGTTTGATACGGACCAGACTCCTGACAGCGTTGGATGCACGATGAGAAGATCTTAGTTCTGCATGGTTCTGGTTTGACCAATCCCTTTCATACAGGTCTCGGCGACCCAGGTATCTTTACGAAACAGTAGAATGGAGTGTGAAAATGGAGAGGGCATCCACATCACAGCACCATGCTGACTCTCCAGCAGAGACATCAAAGGCCACAAAAAGGTCCTCATCCATGACCATGGAGGAGCTGGTGGAGTTGGTGCGAATTATGGAGAGGGAGGACTATGATTGCACCACCAGATTATATCAAAGCAAGAACCTCTGCAAAAATAGGATCCTTGAGGGGGTAATTGCCTGTTTGGAGAGGAAATTTATTGTGAGTCGGTCAAAAGATCAATGGCGAGATGGTGTGACCTCAAACTGCGGGAGAAGGATCAATTGCATAGGATCCACAGGATCATCTTGAAAAGTAAGTTTGGGGGTAATGAGGATTATACATGCACACATTTGTGGGTATATTTGCTTCGCAGGGATAGGGCCATTGCTATTGATGACTAGGAGGGCATACAATTAGCATGATTTGCTGTGTCACAGTGTCATGGGGAGAACTCATAATGTGTCATGTGTTTTAACAATGATTTCATATGTGGCAAGCCAAGGCAGTAGGACATGCATGTTAAACATATACAGGAGACTATATTCACAATGCATGGTAATGTGTGTTTTTATAGGAAATAAAGACAAGAGGGCTCCTGCAACAGCTGCCGAGGACAGATATGGGGACATGCTGCCACAGCCAAGTAGAGCCCATGGTGATGTGGAGGAGCAGGAAGTCATGTGTGTGGCAGAGGTTGACCCATCTAGCACCTCGTCTTCTGGTATGTACTGTTTATTAAATGTGTAATGGCATGCATCATGGACTACATTTTCTCATACTTCCTTGCAAATGTTGTTGCTATTACAGTGCATTATGTGCATGTTGATAGTGAAGAGGAGAAGGTGGAGGAGGTTGCATCCCCTTCCAGTGCATCTTGTGGTATGTACTGTTCATTAAATGTGAAATAGCATGCATCATGATCTACATTTTTTCATACTTCCTTGCAGGGCAGCCTTCAGAAATTTCAGGGCCCCTTACACGGCTTTAGGCCGGGCCCCGCCCCCGCCCAGTCGTCATCGCCTAAGAAGCTGATGAAGCAGAGATCTTCTTCACCAGTTTCTTCTTCTGGCTCTAAGGGGTCATCCACACCACTTGCAGTGCGTCCCGGCCCGATTCTGGGCAGAACGCACTGCATCACATTGCGGACGGCTCAATTTTTGCCGGGTAGGAGGGGTGGGCCATTGAAGTGGATGGCGCCATAGCCACGCCCTCCGGCCACAAAGCGATCGCCCGCACGGGATCACAGGGCACATTGTGCCTGCGGCCCGAAGCGGTCAAAATAGCGCTTGCAGCATTTTGACCGCACCGGAACGCACTGCAGGCAGAATGTGCCCTGCGATCTTGTGCAGGCGATCACATTGCGGCCGGAGGGTGTGGCTACAGCACCATTCACTTCAATGGCCTGCCACGCCCCCTCCTGCCCGGCACAAAAGTGAGCAGGCTGCAATGTGATGAAGTGTGTTATGGCCGGAACGCACTGTAAGTGGTCTGAACAGGAGCCAGAGACTGTGTACAGTGACAATGGAAGTGATGTAATGCACATCACTTCCGGGTCCAGTGATCGGAGGAGAGATCCGCAGCTAGAAGCCACTGATCTCTCCTCCGATCTGTCAGGGGAGAACCTCCACGCGCGGCCTGGGCTCACACGAGGGACAGATGAGCCCAGGAAACTGACGGTGGCACCGGCAGCCATGGAGGAGGGGGGCACAGTTCCGCAACGTACAAGCGATTCAGCACCTGTACAGACGCCAGATCGCTTGTATTTAAACAGCAATCGTCAGCTGTTTAACACGGTACAAGAACATGGCTTCAGGAGCAGCCGTGTTCTTGGTATAACCACTTCCAGCAGATGGCGCACAATTACGTGAACCCGCGGGAAGTGGTTAAAAAAAAACAAACAAAAAAAACACATGTGTAATGAAACACACACATATCACACACACTCATTAAAAAACACACACATAGCTTCATAAAAAAAAAAATCACACACATTCATTAAAACACACACAATAAAAACACACACACACACATTAACAATTAAAATAGTTATTTAAAAAACGTCCCCCTCTCCTGCTTACCTGTTTTGCAGGAAGGGGGGCTGCATCCTTGGGCTTCAGTGGAGAATCAGTGTCATCTGCACTCTGGCTGAGCAGACATACTAATCGATCGCTGCCTGTTAGCAGAGGCACCACGAGGGAGCGATCAGTATGATCTGCATCAGCAAGAGGTGCAGATCATACTGATTCCCCACTTGCCGACCACCAGGGAATGATTCTCACTCAATATATTGCCCGTTCGGCAATATATTAAATGATATGTGGGCGCTTGCCAGGTTTAAAGATGGCCGCTGCTACTCGCGGCGGCCATCTTTAAAAACGAATGTACAGACGAGAGACCCCCTGGGGACAGCGGAGGAGGCATCCCAGGTGATGGTCTGGAGTGTGCGGGACCTGGTCTCGGGGGGCTGGACAGGGCCCCCCTCCGGTGCTGCGGGGGGCCCGGCCACATCCTGGCCTGTCACTTGAACGGCCGATACTCATGTAAGGTGCCCGGGCCGGGCCTCTAAGGCTGGTCGGGCCCCTTACATCAATATCGGCCGTACCCCCCTGACGGCGGCCTTGCTTCCTTGCATATGTTGTTTCTATTACAGTGCATTATGTGCATGTTGACAGTGAGAAGGAGAAGGAGGAGGAGGTTGCACCAAGATCCAGTGCATCTTCTGGTATGTACTGTTCATTAAATGTGTAATGACATGCATCATGGCCTACCTATTCTTATACTTCTTTGCATATGCTGTTTCTATTACAGAGCATGATATTGACGTGTTAAGCGTTGAGGAGGTTGACCCACCTGCATGCTCCCCTTCTGGTATGTACTGATCTTGAACTGACACATTGCATTGCATATGGCATACATATTATCAGGGGCATTTTCACATGCTCATCCATTTACAGTGCACAGTGACAACCAAATGGCGGACAACATCCCAAGAGGGCGACTCTGCGCACTGGTCATGCGCTGCTGCGCTATACTTGACGACATCTGCAAGCACATGCAGGAGATGTGAAGGTCCCTCAGGGAACTCATGGACGAGATCCATAAATTGTAATGATTATAGTTACAATAATAATAGTTGGCATGTTGTCCTTTTACATATTTTGTTTTGATTGTTGTGCACAGATTGCAGATGTTATTTTGTTACCCACCAATGACGAGAACACAGAGTGCCTGAACTTTGTATTCTTAACGGATGAAGCCTTTGCCCTTGGGGAACATATACTTTTCGCTGCATGATTACACGCAGGGTGCAGGGATGGTGGCCATGCATTGTTGTTGCATGGTGTTGTGTGCCCCAAACTCCGTAGCGGATTGGATACATCACTTGTGCATGACACAACAAAGCACACAGAAGGGTAGGGCATTTGTGACACCTTGCGCTCTATAAAACCCATCATGAGGTCTCATTGCGTGAGTTTTTGAATAGGGCATGTTTACACAGAATGGGGAGTACTGTAAGATGTAGGTTAACTATCATCAACAGGTGACATATTATTTGTATGATAAGTTTCTCTGCTATTGCATTTGTGGTGGGGGGTCAGGTGGACAGCTCTTGCATGTTTCATGGAATGGTCCATGGCACTTCCAGTGCACAGAGAAGGATGCTTGGCGATGGTCCAGGATTCCTTCTTCAACTTCCGTTCGCTTTTATGCGGCGCATGTGCTTTACACATCGTACAATTTTTGACGTACGAAAAGCCACCAACCTTGCGAAAATCGTACGATTCGACAGAAGTTTTCTAACCTGTTGGAAAGTCAAAAGTCATACGATTGTACAGTATTTGCGGTTATACACTCCCCATCAACCTTCCGATTATCGTAAGAAAACGTGATCACATGTGATTTTCGTATGATAATCGCAAGATGTATGGGCACCATTAGTCTAACCTCTTAAATAGACCATAGTTCCTAACCTGTACCCTAAAGGTGCCCATACACCTTACAATTATCTGCAGATTTTCTGTGGTCAGATGGAAAAAGTGCAACAGATTGGCCCAGGTGGAGATTACTCCATCTGCACAATTAAGTGTAGATGGAGGAATCTGTTGCACCTTTTCCATCTGACCACAGAACAGAGCAGCTAATTGTAAGGTGTATGGCCAGCTTAACTCTTAATCTTAACCTGACCCTTGAACTGAATCAATCCTTGAAAATGATGCTAACACCTGAAACTAACTCAACAATTACATGCCCCTTAATGCTTAAATTATTTTTTAAATCCACTAAACCATAAAATGTACCATAAAAAAGGAAATGTGGTTTGTATATATTTTTTATGTAGTTATAAACTACTGCATAAGAATATTCTCGTGTCTAGGCAATAAGTGGAGCTTTAAACTCTTTTTCACATTTTTCATTTTAAACTCTGAAGAGGTTACTTATCAGGCACCTCAATGCTATGAGTCATTAGAAAAATGACAAAATGGATGTCCTTTTTGGCACAGGAAGTTGAAAGGAGCATATTTAACTCTCAGCAGCCATTTAAATCCAATTATACCTTTAAAGAAGAACTCCAGGAAGCTTTTTTTTTATTAACCCTTGCAGTGGGGCTACCCCCACACTGCAAGGGTTAAGTTGAGCCTAGGTGCTAAAATAATTAATACTCACCCAAAGCTCTGAGCTGGCCAGTTGAAGTGCTCCCTTCAGCCTCTCTCCCCCTCCCTGCATATTTGGAATCTTCCTCAGCGTCCTCACGTCTATACACTGTGTATCGCCATCATGATTTATGGGACCTTAGACCGCTGCAGATGAGGGGGAGAGAGGCTGGAAGGAATGGTCTAAGAAGAAGCCGGCCCGTTGCTTCAGGTGAGTTTTATAAACCCTACTGCAAGGGTTAATAAAAAAATTCCCGACATTCTTCTTTAAAACCTTCAAAAAAAACACCTTAATTTCACTTTCCTGATTGACTTTAATACATTTTGCAAAATTAATAGAAATGCCCAGTTTAACTAATTCCTCTTGCATGCTTGTTTGTTCATCTTTAGTCAGTATATATGATAAATCTGTGATTTTATTGTATTTTTTGAGATACAAAAGTGAACTTACACTTAAAAAAAATGTGTTAGTGTACACAAGCATAGTCTGGTGTGCTTATGCTGCCAGACCTGCTTTTTATTCTCAGTATGACATTGATAGTAAAGCAAATATTGTAACAGAAAGCATACATGCAGAAAATAGATGTTGCATGTGTTATTGTCTGTTTTCCACATCACTCCACCTTGCTTTCTGTCAATAGGACTTCCAGGTTTTCACACGGTCTCCATTAACTAAGCTATAGGAGGGAATGTAACTCCCTGTTGATCTTCGAATGATGAAGACAGAAAATGGCTATCCAGAGAATAAAACATTAACAAACAAACTGGACAGGTTGTATATGTTGGCATGTCTTTATCTCCATTTTATATCTCTTTGAAAGCTGTTTTAGAAGTATGAAAAATCCCTTGGCAGATAGTAAAATAAATACAAACTGTCTTCTGTGTTTCTGTTTCCATTAATATATCTTTAACTTCAGTTAACATAAGTTCACGCATAAATTGTTTTCAATATATGTACCTAGCTACTGTTATACTCACTTGATTTATGTTCAGGGACAACTAAACACATGGGGATTTGCCTTTCCCATCACTCTGTTTACTGTGTCTTCATTCTGACACTGCCCGTCACTTTATGAGTAGCTGAACGATAGAAATGTTGAATGCACCAATGAAATATTAATGCGGTATGAATGATTCATTGCAAATTTGTGCAAGAGCAAGAACATTTTTTTTATGTGGACAAGATGGAAGCAATCTCAAGAATTAAGTTCATGAACTGGAAAATATGTCATAGTCAATCAGCTATGCACTTTGTACTGTATTGTTTAACTTACCTGAACTAATTTGCAATGGTATTATCAAGCAATACCAGACTTTGAAGTATAAAAAGGAGTAATGCTTTGGTAACTTGCCAAAACAAAATTCTTCTCTTTATATGTACAAAACAACTTGCTACTGCAGAAAGTTGCCAACTTTATAATTGGGGCCAAACACATTGACAGTAAGCAACAAGAGTAGCTAAAGACCAGAACACTAATTAATTATCACTGGGCAGACTAATTCCCAAAAGATCACCTGGCAATAAGCAACTGACCCTCATCTCACCTCTGACAGTAAAAATCAGGTTCAAAATGTACTCAGTATTCATTGCTTTGGACCAGGGGGAGTTACATTAAAAATTACTACAAATATAGATGTCTTGCTAATTTCATAACACAATAATCTAGGCAGTACTATGTGAATACATTAAAATATGGCTATAATTATTAAATTGACAGTGTGGGAGGGTCTGCAAACAGATCATAAAATGCTTTAGCTCTCCTGCTCACCTTCCTGGTTAGGTGGGGGGCTGGCTTAGTGACACCCCCTAAAAGACCCACAAAAAGCTGCTGCACAAGGCAGCTAAGAGGTTCTTGTTGTAACGTTCCTCTCAGTACCGACTGTGCAGCGTCACTGACACGAGAGGTTGCTTCGCCCCCGGGTCGTCCCCGTCATCCAGGAACTCCCCCAGCCACGTCATAAGCAACAGCAAGTCGGAAGTCCGGCGTTCCAACAACCCGAGGTGAACGCCAGACAAACATAGCACACCACTACTGCTGTCTCCCTAAACGGACTGCTTCACTGGACCTCCAAATCCTACCTCACCTGGATTCCTCCGTGCCTCCCAAGTGGAAGTGCCCCTGAAGCTCCCAAACCGCAAGTATCCTCTCTGGTTCTGCCGACCAGAGAGGTTGAATAACTTTGTCAATCTCTCGCTGAATGCAAACTGCCTGTGGAGTTCGTTGTACTCTGACGCCACCTGCTGGATCAACATAGAATATCACCCTGTTGCATTTACTGTGCCTGCATAACTAATAGCCTCAATACGGTTACCTCTCATTCCCATTATGACGGACTTTTAACTTTAAGGGAGGTTCCTCTTTCAAACTATATGTGAAGTAACATATATAACTGCTTACTATTTGATAACCGTATCACTAAAATAGGAATTCTCATATAAATAGCCAAACCTCCCAAATCCAAAGTTAACGTAGTCAGCTGGTGCTAGGAGGCGGTACGATGATGCTCTGAGGTTGTTTGGTTTGTTTCACTTACCATCACGTACTCCTGGCCCAGATCACGTGAGATTGAACGTGACTCCGCAGCTGAGTTCCGTCCTCCATTTAATTGGATCATTACACTTGTGTACCATCAAAGAAGAAATTCTTTTTTTTCCATCAAGAAAAGCTCTTACTAACCACTTGCCGTCCATGGCCATTCCTGAATGGACAGGAGCCCTATAGGAGTGGGAGGGTGTCTTAAGACGTCCTGCCCCTCCCCTCCCACCCACCCCCGCTCGTGTGCAGCGCTCAGCACACACACGAGTGGGGAAACTGTTAGCAATGTAAACAGCCAGCGATGGCTGTTTCCATTCAAGTGATCAGGCATCTCTAGAGATGCACAATCGCTTGTAGTAGCCAGCCAGCCCCCCACCCCCCATACCGTCGTCTCCGTTGCTGCCGGTCCCTAGATCTGCTGTGCTCGGTGCGGCACAGGGACTCTGTTACTGGAGATTAAAGGGAAATCAGTACACAATCTCCCTTTGATCTCCTCTCCTGTCCTTAAATGCAGGAAGTGATATATATTACATCACTTCCGCATTCAGTGTCACTCTCAAGCAACAGATGCCGGTGAGAAGCCGGTGAAGCAGATCTCTGCTTCATCAGCTTCTCTGGGGGTCCCTAAGTGACATTAGGGGTCTTAGAGACCCCTGATGTCTCCATAAAGAGGACCTGTCATGTGAATTTGCTATTACATAATGGTTTCTTAGCCCCCCCCCCCCCTATGTGATAACTTTATTGCTAAGTGTAAAAAAAAAGTTAAAAAAATTAAAGCATAAAAAAATTAAGAAGCTAAAAAAAATGTAAAATAATGTAAGATAAACACAAAAAGTCCCTCGCCCACCCCACATACACACGCAAACAAGCGTTGGGTGCGCCTATGTGCGAAAACAATGATTGCGCCCATTACGCCATACATGTTACATATCGCAGTGAACTTCGGAATGAGAGCAATCATTTTAGGGCCATTCATTGATGATAACACTAAACTGATGAGCAGGAAAATCGTTTAAGGCATTGCCTATGGCCAATTTTGGGTGTGGTCGTTTTCTGCTATTTTCGTGGCTTGACATGTTTGGTGTCTATTTACCCAACATGACCCCATCTTTTATATTTTACCAAAAACATTTGGGTGATAATAAATGTTCCATAACATTTCATAGGGAAACAGGGTTGTTTTTTTTTTCAAAATTTAGGGTACTTTTTTGTTATATAGTAAAAAATAAAAACCCCAGTGGTGATTAAATACCACCAAAAGAGAGCTCTATCTGTCCCCAAAAAATGGTATAAAAATTGTTTTAGTACAGTGTTGCATGATGGAATAAACGTCAGTCAAAGTACTGCAGTGCTTAATACTGAAAAATGGCCTGGCCAGGAAGGGAGTTTAACACCCTTGTCTTCAAGTGGTTAACAACAAGGACTAAACATTTACCTTACTTTGAGAGAGAGCCTAATCCAGATCCGTCTTCTGTTTTATAATCTGGACTCTGCTGGAAGCCATACAACCAAGGGACTTTGTTAAATACTTTCATTCTTACTCCTCCTTTTTTTTTTTACTGTTTTATTTGTCTTTTTGTTACACCTTTTTCTGTATATTTTTTCTGCACCATTTATTTTATTAAACACAATCTTTTACAATCCTTAAGCTTAGCTTTATGCTCTAAAAAAGAACTTAAGTATTCTCTCTGTGAAGAGCGCTTCTATATTGTAAAAACGTTTTATATTACTGTCTGAAGGGACAGTGGACATCTCAGTCATTGCTTATGTTTTTGAATTGTCACAGCATTTGTTGGGAATGTTTTGTGTTTCCGTTAAAACATGTGATGGCAGCTATTATTCTGTGTAACAGGTTAACTGTGGAGTTAACCAACTCCAGTGGTGATCGCTCCCAGTCTGCTTTCCTTAGATTGTTGTCCAGCGAGATGAAAAATCTTTGTGCAGAGTGAGGCTGAAAGTGGAATCGACAAGTATTGGTAATGGCACAGTAGGACTGGAACTGCGTATAGACCCATATTGGTGGCCATACGGTGGGATCGGACCCGCCGTTCCATCACAGTCATATACTGTATGTGCAAATGTTTCTTTGCAGGCTGATGTTTTATTTAGAGGAACTGATCCTACAAATTTGAGTTCGAACTGAAGTTTACACATATTATTCCTTTTTTTTACATTTTACTAATATTTTAACATTCATACCAACTCAGCAAAACAAACATATGTTTTGTCATCTCCATGCAAGGAGGAAAGCAAGTCTGTGGTCCACCTACTCTGTTAGCAGTCTATGTGCTTTTTATGGGAATGATACAATATACTTGTATCTATCCCTACCCTTACAACCTAAAAAAGGGTACTTTGCATGATCACCAATGTATTCTTTTTTAAGTTTTAACTTTTTCAGAATACCCGAACTGCAGCTGATTGGATACCGTTACTGTGCATCTGACAATTTTCCACCTGGCTCTTCAACAAAAGTTAATATCATAATAGACTTTTATTGAGCTTGTTGGTCAGCATGACTCAGCTGCTTTGAGCAGTTTATGGCTAGCTAACACTATCCCATTTATAAAATAAAGCTGATTCTAACAGAGGCGGCTCTTTAATTAGGCAAATTAGGCGGTCGCCTTAGGCCTCGTGCTCCCAATGGCCTCGCGGCCGCCTAGTTTGCCTTTCAGGACGGCAGCCAGATGACCCTACAGAGCCCTGGTTTAACCAGGGCTCTGTGGGATCTCATCGGGGCACTAAGGGGGTCTCATCAGGGCCCTAAAGGGGTCTAACCAGGCTGATGAGACCCCACAGAGCCCTGGTTAAACCAGGGCACTGTGGGTTCTCACCAGGGCCCTGAAGGGTCTAACCAGGCTGATGAGACCCCACAGAGCCCTGGTTAAACCAGGGCACTGTGGGTTCTCACCAGGGCCCTGAAGGGTCTAACCAGGCTGATGAGACCCCACAGAGCCCTGGTTAAACCAGGGCACTGTGGGTTCTCACCAGGGCCCTGAAGGGTCTAACCAGGCTGATGAGACCCCACAGAGCCCTGGTTAAACCAGGGCACTGTGGGTTCTCACCAGGGCCCTGAAGGGTCTAACCAGGCTGATGAGACCCCACAGAGCCCTGGTTAAACCAGGGCACTGTGGGTTCTCACCAGGGCCCTGAAGGGTCTAACCAGGCTGATGAGACCCCACAGAGCCCTGGTTAAACCAGGGCACTGTGGGTTCTCACCAGGGCCCTGAAGGGTCTAACCAGGCTGATGAGACCCCACAGAGCCCTGGTTAAACCAGGGCACTGTGGGTTCTCACCAGGGCCCTGAAGGGTCTAACCAGGCTGATGAGACCCCACAGAGCACCGGTGAGACCCTACGGAGCCCTGGTGCTGGTGAGACCCTATCTCGCCCTGGGGAGACCCTACAGAGCCTTTGCAAAACTCTACAGATCCCTGATGAGACCCTGCAGATTTAATCAGGGCTCTTTGGGGTATTACGGGGCTCTGTGTGGACTAACCAGGCTGGTGAGATCCCACATAGCCCTGGTGCTGGTGAGTCCATACACATAGGGGTCTAACCAGACTGGTGAAACCGCACAGAGCCCTGGTAAAAACCCTACAGAGCCCTAATTTATTCAGGGCTCTGTGGGGTCTCACCAGGGCTCTGCGGGGTCTCACCAGCCTGGTTAAACCCAACAGAGCCCTGGTAAGACCCCACAGGCCTGAGTGGGGCCTCATGTTTAGGTTTTGCCTAAGGCCTCGCAAACTCTAGAGCCGCCTCTGGATTCTAATAAATAATAGTAATAATATCTAATACCTAATAAATAATAATAACAATGTAGAAGTAACTGAATGATGGGATTCTGGGAGATTCTCCCTTTGCATATTTGAAATGTTTATTTATATGTAGTTTCTAATGTTCTAACAAGTTTTAATTCAACAAATAGGCACATCAGAGGCACTGGCACTACGAGGCCAGAGCCCCAAGGCTGAAAAACTATCAAAGGGCCCCTCATCCCATTCTTTAGTAATTTTCAGTTCTTACCAGTACAGCAATCCGATACAGTCATAAGATTTGCAATTTCTCTAACAGTTGCCCTTGGCTGGAATGAAGCAGACTACTCATAATAACCTGTTGGATCTTTAGGACAAATGGGCCATCAAGGTAAGTATAAGAGTTCTTTTCTTAGAGGGACCTGATAGTTTGGATCCTCTAGAGACTTGATAGGGTCTCTTTAAACTTGACAAACCGATCTCTATGACCTATATCACTTATGAGATTCTTTTAGGTACTTGTTACATATTCAAAGTAAAATAAATGCTTAGAAATGCATGGTTTCCCCTCAAGATTTTAATCCACTAAGCAAATGTTCTGTTACTGTGCAGAACCAGTTGCTATATGGCTATTTTACCAAAATTCTTGATCTTTGAATCTTCTATCCTGAGCAATGCTGAATGATGCACATGCACATTGCAGCATTTATGCCAAGAAGCTTCAAATACTAGAATGAACAAAGGAGTACGCTAAAGAGGTAATACACAATTTGATGATTAACAGAGCTGAGTGTTACAATAAAACTGGAGAGAAATACAATAAACATAATCACTAAGCTTAGCGAAGTGATTTGTAAATTAGGCTATTCTTTCTCTTAGAGACACATCATTTCTAGTGCTGCAATAATTAATTTATATCTAACAAGCTCATGCAGAAGCAAATCGAGTGTTATGTATACAGTTTTACTATTAGCACAATATTTTTTTTTCCAGCATTACATTTGTGTAGATGTAGCACCATCTAGTGCCCACATGTAGTTAAAATAGTCACAGTGCACATTTTATTTATCATTTTAAAACTTTCAGAGACAGAGCTGAATTTCGAAAAGTCTGAGGGAAGATTAATGGATGGGGCCCTTTAATTTTATTGGCAAAAAATGTAAATGTGCATTAATGACTGTATACACCGGCACAAATGCAATTGTTTTTCATGTATTATCAAAGCAAGGAAACTTCTTTAGATCTTTGTTTCTAACTGGCTCGTGGTGCTGCATTACCAGAATAGCAGACTTAAAAAATGCATACAATAGTATTGTTTAAATGTGGTCTCAATTAAGTAGGGGTGTAGATACGACGTTCCACTTGTGCTCACAATAATAAAATAATATAACACAGTACACCTATAACTATGGTATAATTTAACTATGGTGAAATTTGTAGCTTTCAAGGTTCTTTCACAAAGTTTTGCTGTCTTGTACATGGCATTACATGGTCCACCCGATTAATTACCTTTTTTGCCTGTGACCTTATTCTACCAAATATAGAACATATTTAGAGTTACCCAAACTAAGTTAAATAACCAAGATTTAAAGTGACACACAGCTCAGGAGATAAATCTTAAAAATGCATTCAAGTAACTTAACCATTAACAAAAATGTAGACTATTTGTGTATCACTCAGCTGAAGATCGTCAAATCTGCTCTGAATTGGTGCTGACACTGTCCTTCCTTCTGGAGGGTGGCTACTTTTGTTCCCCATGGTCCCTATGTGTGTTGTAAAGTAGTCACCGCACCAAGCTCACTCGCGTAGTGGACTACAATCTCACATTTACTTTACTAATTTGTATTTAGAATGTAGCCCATCACAGGAGTGATCAGGGACTGTGGAGAACAAACAAAGCCACCCTCCAGAGGGAAGGACAGTGTCAGCACCAATTCAGAGATGATTTGAGGCTCTACAGCTGACACGAAATAGGGGACAGTATTGTTAATAGTTAGGGTACTTGAATGTATTTTTAAGATCCAACTCCCCAGTTTAGTGTCACTTTAATTTGGCCTTACACTGTTAGAATTTGTAGAAATTTTGTAGAAAAAAAATCAAAAGGAGTCGGGCCGTTACTGACTGCACAGTGACTGCAACCAATCAGTTGCAATCAGTGTTCGGGTATTCTGAAAATCCCAAGCTCTGGCTGTCAGGATACAAACTGTTTAAAAAAAAACAGTTTATTGGCCACAGGATTCTTTATTGGAGTTAATTAAATTGTTTGTTTAGCCAAAGCTTCTCAGTTTCTTGTTGCTGCCTTTATTCTGTCATGGAGATCTCCCATCACCTTTTTATGCTGGTGACAACAGTCACCAGGACAAATACAGAAGAGGAGTCTCCCCAACTGACAACAGAAACTTAACAACCGATTGTATTCCTTCTACACTCTATCCAAAAGTTTTTAAAAAATGTTTTCACTATAAATACACTTTTAACATGTTATCAAACAACCAAAATGCCCTCAATAAATGTAAATAGGGAGAGCAGAGCAAAGAATTAAAGTTATCTTTGGTAAAGACACAGAGAGCTGTGGTACTATGTATGTAATTAAAAAAAACATAAGACAGTGTGCACTGGTCTACACTATGTGACGCTCAGAACAATATGCAGCGGGACCAATAGTTCTGGGGCTACCCCACACTGCAAGGGTTAAGTGCTCATTTTAGTCTAGGGTCTAAAATATAGAGATATACTCACCCAAACCTCAGTCACGCATGGCTGCTAGATCGGTCCTTACAGCCTCTCAGCCCCTCCGCTCTGTATATGGAATCCTCACATCTTATACACTGTATTTGTTGTGATGACTCACGGATCCTTAGACCGCTGGAGAGGAAGAGGGACTGCAGGGACCATTCTAACAGTAAGGCGGGACCAAGGTTCAGGTGGGTATATCTTTGTATTTTGGACCCAAAATACAATAACATTTAGGCCAAAATGAGTCAATAGTTTAGCAAGTCATTTTCAAACTTGCAGCACAATTTCTTGCTATCTGGGTAACCCTTGAAGTGCAGGGGTAGCCCCACTGCAAGGGTTACGTTTTATTCTGCTCAGAGTTCTTCTTTAAATAATTTTTACTTATGTGGAAAAGATCTTTTTTTTTACACCTGTTATAATATGAACAGATCTGTTTTTTTTACATATGGTGCATCCATAACACTCTCGCGAAAGGCTGTATTCAAAGCGTATCTAAACCCAAAAACATAAATGCAATATACTGCAGCTTACCAGTCCTTTGATGTGGTGGCTACTTTAGTTCCCTTATTCCATTTATTTTCACCTGGTGATTCTGCAAACAACACATTTCCTGTCCCTTAATGTCTACGCTCATTTCTGCACTATTTCTATGGACGGAGATATGGTTGTCACACATGTCAAGGCTTGACTTCAAAACATGCTAAAAATACATGGCAACGACACAATTTATAACTAGCTTTTGTAGCAAGATGCACATGGAAGGGCTTACAAGAAAGGAAGGGCTTTTGTGGGTCTCCATATTTGAGCACATTTAAGCAGTAAATACATTAAATGCAGGTATGCCATAATGTGCCTTGCGATTCCGTGCAGTTGATCGCATTGCGGCCGGAGGGCGTGGCTACAGTGGCATTTACTTCAATGGCACGCCACGCCCCCTACTGCCCCACAAAAAAGTGAGCCAACCGCAATGCGAGGCAGTGTGTTCTGGCCAGAATCAGGCCAGAATGCACTGCATCTGGTGTGAACGGGCCCTTAGAGAGAACTTTGCAATCGCTCACCTGGAGAAGCCAGGCTAGCTAATAAACGTAGCTAATAAACTTGGAGAAATATCACAGCTGTTCTTCCCAGTCAGTGATGTTTCTGAGTTATCAAGTGGATATGATCAAGACTGGTCTCTTCCTCCCAGAGGAAAAGATTCAAAGCATTATGGCAGAGACAATGAACCTTTTCTTAGCAACCAAAAGCCTCGTTCAGTGAGGGAACTAAATATGAGAGTTTGCACTATGGCAGTTCACCCCTCTCCTCAGGGGATCCCATGTGCAAGTCTTGTCAGCCAACTCAACTGCTGTTGCATACATAAACAGGCAAGGGGGCACAAAATCGCATCATTTAATGTCCTGAGCAGAAGACATTCTTCTTTGGGTGGAAAGCAGTCTTCTGTCTCTCTGTGCAATTCACTTGAAGGGAAAAATGAACTCTTTACCATACTTTGCAGAGAAAAATGTCACCAGTTAGAACGGTCTCTAGACTCCCAAACTTTTAACACAATCTCGACTATGTTGGGCGTGCCCATAGAAGATCTCTGTGCGTCAAGGTAAAACAGAAAAGTAGATCAGTTCTTTTCCCTGGTACAATTGGATGAGGGTTTGGGAATGAACACCTTCGCTAACCCCTGGAATTTTTCTCTGGCATACGCTTTCCCACCTTGCAGGCCGATTCCCATAGTTCGATCGAAAGTGCTAAAGGAAAAGGCAACACTCATTCGGATTGCACCACTTTGGCCAAAGAGACCATGATTTGTGACTCTTCAAAGACTCAGCACCAAGAAACCATGGATTCTTCCAGAAAAACCTGATCTGCTCCAGCAGGGGCCAGTGTACTATCCCCAAGTGAGCGTGCTGCACCTAGGAGTGTGGTTTCTGATTGGGACATCTTGTTAAAGAAGGGCCTTTCAGAAAGAGTGGTCTCAACACTGTTAGGCAGCAGGAAGGCAACAACTTCAGCCATTTATTCTAAAATTTGGAAGATCTACACTTCATGGCTGACGGACAACAATCCGGGAATAAGGCAACAGTGGTTCTAGTTCTGGAGTTTCTTCAGGATGAAGCAGGCAAGAACATATCATGTAGCACCCTTAAGGTTCAGATTTCAGCTCTCTGAGTCTTCCTGGAGGTCAGGTTGGCAGAAGAGCTATTGGTGAAAAGATTCTTGAAAGCAGTTTCCAGATTGCGTCCCCCTACAGATAAGAGTTACCCAGGTTGGGACCTGTCGGTAGTGCTTTAAAGGATTCCTTATTGCACTATTTTGCAAGACACGATTTTTTTTTAAACCAGATCCAGTTTTCTTACCTAAAGTGGTTACCGTTTTTTTTTTAGAACTCAAGAAGTAATGATCCTTTCCTGCTGAAGGTCCTGCAGGCTGTTGTCCTCCCCTATCCTGGAAGATGACTTGGGAAAAGCAGAGTTAGGTAGTTAGGTACCTGGTAACTCAGTTTCCAGGAATCTTCCAGGAAAGCAGGGATTCTCGTCCTGAAAGCTGCGGCTTCTCTCCTTCCATGGCCAGCGGTGAGGAGAAGAGAAGCCGCCCCGAGGACGAGCTGTGTCGGCCGCCTGGCGCCCTTGTTGCCTTGGCACCCTGTGCAGCCGCACAGCTCGCACACCCCAAAGGCTGGCCCTGCAAAGGCAGATTGTCTCATACCTACTTTGTATCATAAATTATTAGCTGTTAACATATAACCATTAGTACATATAGGGGGAATTTGTCCCATGCAGAAGCACATTCCCATAAGATTTGGAATCCTCACCTTCACCAGGATCCTTTAAAAAGGAAGAAAGCTATATAGACCATGAACAATAATTGGAGAAAGTATTGAATTGACTTCATAAAGAGGGGGGCCATTTTCCCTGGAAAAGTTCTGTCAACCATCTGTCACCTATCTGGAACACAAGATCTCTGCCACAGACAAGAAGTTGGAAGCTTTTGCCACCCAAGATGTAACAGAGGTGAGATCATTTCAGGGTTTTAACTCTTAATACAAAAGGTTTGTGGAAACTTTCATCAAAATAACCTGAACCATCAACAAACTTTTGAGGAATAAGGGAAAGGTTGATGATCCAAAGCCATCTGACAAGACTCATGAATCAAATAATGCCTAAAAAACACCTTGATGATACAAGAAGAGGGGTCTGCCCAATGTGAACAGGCCTTCTAGCAGCTAAAGTGGAGCTTAACTTATTCCTCTGATTTAGCTTATGCGGATCCTATGCGATCGTATCAACTGAATGTGGATGGGCGTAGAGAGGGACTCAGTGTAGTGTTAATTGAAGATCATAATGGTCAGCTAAGACCCATTGACCAAATAAGTCAAAGTCTCACCCCCACCAAAAAGAACTATTACACTCACAAGCTGGAATTCATGAGTCTGAAATGGGCAGTTGAGGACAAGCTAAAAGACTACCTGTATAGGACAGATTTAGAAGTCAAGATAGACAACAATCCACTCATTTACATCCTAGCTAAACACTTATGGGTATCACTGGTTGGCAGCTTTGGTTGGATATAATTTCAGCCTGAAGTATTGACTGGGAGTTGAGAACAGTGATATTGATGATCTGTCCCGAAGGACACACAACGCTAAATCTACAGAAGAAGGATGGACTAAAATAATACCAAAAGGAATCCAATCTATGTGTGAAGGAGCATCAAGTCCATTAAGGGAGATTGGTCGAAGCCATTGGGGTTACTACTATAGGAGTCACCATGCTTTACTGCAATCTGACCCAAGTGAAACATATAGGTCTGCCCACCCTTAGTAGGGTCCAAGTAGGAAATCCTGTAGAAGATACCCTTTGCTGTCAAGCTTTGGAAGCTCCTAAAATTCTCTGCTAACTGAATTTCCAAAGGAAGCCAAGCTGATCACAGGGAATTAAATCGGTTGCAACTCTGCAATGGACTGGTTTACTGAAGAGTCTCTGCTAATGATCTTGAGGAAAAGTGGCAGCCATTCCTTCCTGAAAAACACAAAAGTACAGTAATAATGGCACTACATTATGAACGTGGTCATATGGGATCAGACAGGGTTTTCAACCTGGTCAAAGATACTGGCTTTACATGAGAACTTAGTAGAAGACAGGAGCTTTGAACACTTGGCACCGCAACCACCTCTTGTCACTAAGTAAAGTAGTAAGAGTGCCCACACAGACTCATCTGCAACTGGTTCACTCCCTAAAAAATTTGCTCTGGTGACTTAGTCAAAGCAATCCCATTCCGGGGAAGAAGATAAGGTGACTGGAAGAAGGATGTAGAAGCGGTATGGATGCAGCAATCTGATCCCACTGTTTTTACTCCATCCACTGCTGAAAACCACCCACTGTACTCTACTGGGTTGAAGGAGAGCCCAAAGAGGTGCCCTTTGAACCTGAGGAGTTGATGGAGAGCCAAAGTCTGGGATAGATATCGTCTTCACAGTCTCCAAAAGTGACAAAGAAACCCTCTGTTAGAATCTGTTGCTTCATCCTTTGCTCCATAGGCTCAGATAATTCCTTAAACTCCCATGAGGCTGGCCTATGACTGAAAAAGAAACAGTTCTGAAGAATCCATCACCATTGTGCATTGATAAAAGCATCAAGCCACCGAACCAGTGAGTGACATTTTATAGGAAACCATCGCCGGCTAACTTTGCTTATATTTATTTCACTGGCCAATGACAAGATAGAGCTTAAGCAATATAGATAGGCCACATTGTTACCTCTGTTATTGCTGTTGCTGGTAAAGTCGTTCCTTTCTCATTCTCCTAGTGCGTTCTGACAGTGCCATTTACAGACAACTAATGGAATGAACATCATCTCTACTCACATCACTGCATCTTTTAATATTTTGATGGTTGATAACATGTCAACTCTGCTATTGTCAAACCTTTTTAACCAGTTCTTATTGCTATTTCAGGGCTTATTGCCATTTCAATAAAGCCCATTTATCGCTATGGTGTCAGTGTCGCTGAGCCCAATTTAAGGATTGGTCCCCACTAGAAAGGGCAGGCATACCCAAAAATCAAAGCTCCTAAGGGAGTCACTCCTACACCACATTTCTACTTTCCAGGCTTTGTCTAATCCAAGTGAATCCTTTATCTTACAGATATCAGAATGTACTCCTGCTTGCTGTCACCATAGTCTTTACCTCTTACCTTCTGACTTAAAATTACAATGTTGTTATAGTGACATGGAACACATTCATCACGTTCTTTTAATGTTTACATAGAATTTCAGGTAGCTACTCCTCCGTGATGGCATCATAAACTTGTACTGTATAGGTGTCATAGCTGTCATTGTGTTATTCCATATGATTTGGATTATACATTGCTATATTTTTATTGCCTATACTATATTGCATATAGTATGGCTGCATTCATGTACATAAATAATGAATAACTAACAAAAGGAGCAATGCCTAAAAGCAATGATATGTTTGTTAAAATATTTTAATATTAAGAAAATTACATTTGCATATGAAAAGTTCCTTTTCAAAGAAAATGTTAGCCATAGCAGACCTTGAAACTGCAATGAGTTCTATAGCAAAAGAGAGCCCAATATTATATGAAAACATAATAATTTGTCCATGTGTCAAATAGGATAAAATAAATGGGATTTTGGACACCATATTTAAAATGCAATGAAAGCAGTTAGAGTGTTGTATTTCTAAAATATTTTTTGGGACTTTGCAGGCTGTGCTGTCACAAGGAGCCTATTGAATTGTTTGTTATGTTCCACTGGATTCCCTCTCCTGTTTGCTGTTAGATAGTAGATAGTACAGCCCCTAGCTAGCCACTCCCAGCAACTAGTTAATTTTTGTTTCTGCCTATGCAGAGTTCAAGCTTGAAAAAATAAGGAATAAAAGCCTAAACAGAACGCTATCCCCACAATTACCCACTGTTGATCCAGAGGAAGGCAAAAAAAGCTATAAAAAGCATGGTTCAATGTG
Organism: Nanorana parkeri; assembly: GCF_000935625.1. NCBI lineage: Eukaryota > Metazoa > Chordata > Amphibia > Anura > Dicroglossidae > Nanorana > Nanorana parkeri. The sequence continues at coordinate 948,237 of NW_017306771.1, read as the reverse complement.
CTCCAACAGGGAAAAAAAAATCCTTCCTGATCCCAGAAGGCAATTGGATATTCCCTGGATCAACCATCTCTGATGCCTCATATACCTATAATAACTCAATATCCAGTAATATTCTGTGCATTTAGAAATACAACCAGATTTTTTAAAGCAATTAACTGAGCTAACTCGAACTAGCTCCTGGGGGAGTCTGTTCCACATTTTCAAAGCCCTTACTCTGAAGAATCCTTTCCGTATGCAAAGGTTAAACCTCTTTTCCACCAGACGCAAAGAGTGCCCCCTTGTCCTTTGCAGTGACCTTTAAAGTGGATACATTTGTCACCAAGCTCACTATATGGACCATTTATGTATTTATATATGGTGATCATGAACAAATTCAGGTCAGTTAATCTTTCCTCATAGCCGAGCACCTCCATGCCTCTTATGAGTTTAGTCGCCCTTCTCTGCACTTTCTCCAGTTCCACAACATCCTTTTTGTGAACTGGTGCCCAAAACTGAACTGCATATTCCAAACAAGGTCTTACTAATGCTTTGTACAGGGGCAGGATGATGTCTCCATCTCTGGAGTCTAGACCTCTTTTAATACAAGAAAGTAGGGATGCTCCGATACCACTTTTTTAAGACCAAGTACCGATACTTTTTTTCAAGTACTCGCCAATACCAATGACCGATACTTTTTCTTAAAGGAACAGGTCACATTTTTTCTAAAGCAATACAAAATCATGATTTTAGGTGAGTTTCTTAATATTATGAAGAACATGGACATGAAACGAACATGAAATGAATATTTATCATGCCATTGCTAACTAAGGCTTGTATCCCCCTAGTGGGGAAAATAGATGAGCATCTGTCCAGACTCCAGACCAGAACATTGTATAGTGTGGCACAGCTATATCCAATTCTGCATACCTTGCTTTATATTATAAGAAATGTATCATATAAAGCCAGGTATGCAGAATTGGATATAGCTGTATTATACAATAAAACACTGTACTGGTCTGGGGTCTGGACATGTTCTATTCTATTTTCCCCACTAGGGGGATACAAGCCTTAGTCAGCAACATCTACATAGTTATTTCTTTAATGTCTTTTTAACAAATATTATATGCAGTCAAACAGCATTTTTGTGCCCAGCCCCCATGCGGTGCTGCAGTACTAATAGAAAACGATTTTGTTTCTGCCTAGAGATCCGAATAATTTAAATTACCCTTTATCTCATAATTACTTGTCAACCAGATCCGTAACCAAAATGAACCATATATACCAAAAAGATAAACCAGCTAACAAGAGTGGCTGGTTTAAAAAGGGTTAACAGAGGATCGGGACAAGTATTCCAATTACAAAAAGAGTTTATTAGATAAAATATCAGTTTTGAACATAAATATCATATCACTAACTGGTTTAAAAAAAAAAAAAAAGCATGACATACAATTATAAATCTTCAGGTATGCAGATCTGTTTGTATAATGTGCTCTCATTCATATATGCTAATCGGCTGACACCAAAGGATAATACGTTTCATATAACGTATTATCCTTTGGTGTCCGCTGGTATCTGAAATACACGTATTAATCTCCAGTGGGAGAAAAAAGGAAGTTACATAGTAGCACCTTCTTAAAAAATCAGTTTCTTTCCCACATGGTTTCAGCTGATTAGCATATATGAATGAGAGCACATTATACAAACAGATCTGCATACCTGAAGATTTATAATTGTATGTTATGCTTTTGTTTTGTTTTTTAAACCAGTTAGTGATATGATGTTTATGTCCAAAACTGATATTTTATCTAATAAACTCTTTTTGTAGAGCGCGCATGCGCACTACATGGCGGCTCCACACGTGGGTATTACACTTACAATGATCATTGAAAAATAACAACAGGAAGACTGGCAGCTGGCTTTTTCAGAAGTCAGCAGTAGCAACCTCCATATTTCCTTTATGGTAGGTGTACTTTAGAGCAGTGATTCTCAACCTGTGTAACCTCAGGACACACACACACAAAAGATTTGTACTTTAAAAAAAAAAAATGTTTTAAGGTCCACCCAGTCTCCCTATCTTACAAGAACTGGAGTGGATTCTCAGCCTGGGGTCCAGTGTGGGCTGCTGTGCTGTGACGGAGCTCCATCCATATGTGCATTGCCTGCACAGCTCCCATGCGCGCCCTGTTGAGATGCTGAGAGCCAGAATGTGATGTCACTCCAGTCCAGGCACCTCTACAGGACACGTGAGGGAGCTGTAAGCAATGCACATATGGATGGAGCTCCCTCATGGCCATAGCCCCATCCTACCCCAACTTAAGCTGACACTCAGCGCTGAACAGCATATTTTGAATGGCTGCTTGGCATGAGAACTGACAGTGCTGCACTAATGGGAGGCAGAGGAGCCTCTCACCTAGAAAAGTGGAAGGCACACAGTGACCCACTGCATAAGGGGTTGCGACCCACTTTTGGGTTACGACCCACCAGTTGAGAACCAAGGCTTTAGAGCAACTCTGTCAAAAGAAAAATAATTCAAAACAAAAATGCCCCCTGTAAATCAGCACTGTACTGCAGATACTGCTGCTAAAGCATCTTCAGCATCCAACACGCTTCCAGATGTGTCGAATGCCTGAGCCCCACTGTGCTCAGTGGTTTGATTTGTTGGTCCCTGCATCACTAATGTGTCATGTAGTGACAAAGAAACTGGTGGGAACCAGGGGGAACCAGGGGGAACAAAAATATCACTCTGCCTGTTCTGTGGGACTTTGAAGACTATTGACTCATCTGTATCTCTGCAATAGAACTTTGTTTTGAATTATTATTTTAGTGACAGGGTCACTTTAAGACTAGGTTTGAAGTCCATAGAGCTCTATAATGATTTTGCTATAAAGCCAAATAATATACAGAGACACCCTTATTTCTTTATATTTTTTCTTACTGTACCTATCCTGATACAACTTAGCAGTTAGCTTAGTTCTTTAGCTAAGCTTATACTATAGGGACCTAATCTACCAGTGACTAATTTGACTAATTGTGAGATGGCTACTTAAAATAGGCTTATAATATAAATTCAAAGATACTTATACAGAGGAATAGAGGGCACTTTTCTACCTATTATGACCTTATCATTTGGCTTTGTATGCATGAAATTGTGGAATTTAATACAATTATTTACGTTACATGAAATGCCACAGCTTCTTTTCAGTTGCTTTTCTGTGTTTTATTGATCTCCTTTCACTGGTAATGCAAATGACATGAAAGCAAATTACTGTTATTCTATATGACTTTCATCCTGTACATTCTTTTACATATCCCAGCATTCCTAGAATCAAATGTCATTAAAGTCATGCTGGTAACAGACTAAAATAGCCCATGACCTGACTGCAAAAAGCTCTAGTCTAGAGCATAAAATACATATATTCAGTAGAGCAGTGGTTGACTCATGATAAAGGAAACAGTACCATTCTGGCTCTTTAAAATTATCATAAATTAGCAAATCAATTCAAACATAAAAGTATATCTAAACCCCACAACAAATATATAGTATAGTGCAGCTTTCCAGCCCTTACATATGGTGGCTGCATAGGGTTTCTCTTTTTCAATCTCTCTTTTGCCTTTGTTTTTCTCCAGTGTATGGTGGTTGAGTAAAGATAAAGGTGAGTTTTCTTTTAAGCTCACATGAAGTGACATTTTTTTGTTCTGGTGAACATTTGTTAGGGATGAGCTGCAGTTCAGATCAAGGTTGGATTCAGCTGTATCTGTTCACTGCCATAGCAACCAATTACCAAATTATGCATTTTGTCTTGTGCACTTAGGTCTGGTGAATTAAAAAGGTCCCAATGTGGCAACCACTTACTATAAAAAGGCAGGGTTACCAGCAGCCATTTTGACAATGTCCTTCGCTGTGATAGGGAAAGCATGGCGAGTGCTGCTAATAAAGTGCATAGGGACAGATCAGTATAGAGTTTGTAGGCACTAGTGCCTTGAAGTAGTTGTAAATGCTCACTGTATATCCCATAGGTAGCAGAATGCTATGCATCTTGGGGAATTGCAGGGTGGGGGAGGGAAAATGTTAATGCCACAGAGGTGTGTGGTGCAGCTTTTTAAACTGCCTCTCAACATGGACTGTCTACAGTCATAACAGGCTTAATGTGTGCTTTTAAAAGTGCATATTTCCTACTTTTTGCTGGCTTAATTGTACTTTTTTTCCACAGCCTGCCCCGAATCCACATGTACTTCACAGAGAACTGGCTGCATGTGGTTTTTTCCCAGGGCATATTTACTAATTGTTGGTGGGTGAAAATTTTACCAGGCCTTTTTTTTTCTAAAAACATTGCAGTTTTTTGGGCATTGTGGATCCTTAAAGATGTTTTTACTTTGGGAAGGCATGTGCTTGGTTGATTTTCAGGCAGGAGATTGCTGGAGACAGGGGCAGAGCATTATCACCCCATTACACAAAGTGCACAAATAAGAACCTTTATATCAGTAATACCAGCTATTAAAACTTAGGTGACATTTTCTTGGTTGAGTTTACATCTACTTTAACACATTATGCTTCAGTTCTTTGAATTGAAGTGCTCAGGTACATCTTATGTGGCTTACCTATGTGCACAGATCTGTACACCCTACAATTATTTTAAGCACCAATATCTGTATGCAACAACCGATATCTAGTGCTTCAATTGTCAAAACATTTTCTTTTAAATGGGTTCTTTTCACTTTCTTTTTTTAGATTATAACTTTACGCTTTATCAGGCAGTCGGTGCCTAATCTCCCTTAGGCCTTACACAATGGACCACATAAGCAGATGGAAAACAAAATGTATTTTTCCCTTTCCACAACAGAAAAGGTGATTCTGCCACAAGCTGATGGTGCATTCTCATCAAACCCTTCATCTTTCTCAGGCAAGGGAGTCATGTCTGCTTTGGCAATAAGAAGATATTTACGAGCTTTGATCCGGTGGACCTCCATGCATTCACCACAACAAAGTAAAATGGATAGAAGACCTTTTGCTTTGGCATCCACAATAATCCTCTTTAGATCTGGAGTTCTATTTGGTTTAAGTGGAATAGCATTGTTACCTATGCAGAGTAATAGCAAGATCATTCCATAGGTATACACATCTGTGGTAGCAGAAAAAAAAAAAGATTGTCCTGCCTGTAGTTCAGGGGCTATTATCACTGTAAGTGTTTCAGTTACAGCCTTGCAATCTCTGGATAAGCAGGAGCAAAATCATTTGTTCAAAAAAGAATGAAATGTTAAATAAATTCTGATCTCAGATAATGCTTGGATCTGGACCAGCATTTTGCTCTCAGCATATATAAACATTCAAGTTTCTGTCCCTTTTATCTTGTTTAAAAGACTGTTTACCTCTCACTCCTTCTAATAAGACTAAATATATGTGCCATAGATTAGCAGCAAAGCATATCTGGTACTTGTAGTTCTACTAACATGTGGTCTCTTCTTCCTTGATACAACATGCTTTGTTCCAGGACTGGGAGGTAAAGGTGTTGCTGGAACCTGCTGGTTGGTATAGTACCTATAGGATGCATCCACATCAAGTCTTTCAATCAAGCTTACTATTTAGCTGTGTTCAGACCAACACCTGTTAAGTTTGTTTCCTTGCCCCAATGTTATTTTCTTCATTTTGGTTTTTCCATTTACCGACTTTAGCTTTTACCTGGCTGTGCATGTTTAACCCTTGCCCTTACTTTTAGCCTGTTCCTGTTTCTTATATTGCTTGCTGACTGTGTTCCATGTTCTTGTGCTATTCCTGATTAGTTGCCATCTGCACATATGTGTCTGAGAGCCGCAATCTGGTACCCCCACCAGCAAATTCCATCACTCTTTGAAGGTTGTTCTGGTGAACATCTGGTGTGTGCCTCAGTCTTTTTAAAGTCTCACACCCTCTACAACATGTGCTAGCATAGAGGATCTACTATTCATTTTGCCCATGACAATCTAGTTTTCTCTTTAGAAGTAGCTTTTTAAGCTATTCACCTATAGAGACATTCTTCTCTCTACTCTCCCTTGCAAGGTGGTATTCCTTGTAGGCAATGCCCTCACCTTTGTCAGTTAAGTGTCGGCTTATTTTTTGTTTTGCTGCAAGGCAATGAACTGTGGCCAATTTGATTGCATTCATGGGGCACTTCCATGTTGCTGCTTTCTAGCAGTGTTTAGCTCAGCTGACCAATCAGCCATTTAATTGTCTTCTTGACTACCATTAAATCTTCTACATTTGGATTTTTATTGATCCCCTGTACAATGCTCTTTTTTAATTTAACACAGGATAAATACTTAGATTTTTTGGCTTCAATGGAACAAGTTTATTTATTGATCTGCTTTACAAATCTGTTGTATGTGTTAAAAAATTATATAATTGTTCTCTACCATTGGTTTCCTTGAGTGAGACTTTCAACTCCTTTGAAATGTCAGTGTCCACCTTTTATATTATGCTATGAATACCATCCACATTGTCAAACATGCCCAGGGATGTAATTGAGGCCAAACGGAAAAGCTGTTTTACATCAGAGAAGTATGTGCAGATAACATCAAGAGAATTCCTTGTAGCCATCACGTCTGCAAGTCCATTGTCTGAGCTGGCAACCTTATCTTGCAAGGAATCCATTTTGTATTTTTGCATAGGGACAGGATGGTATTTAGGCATAGGACTTCCTATTTTTGCAAAGGTAGTACCTAAGTTGCATGGTCATCTCTGCTCATGTTTGCTACACAAAAGGTAGGGATGGCATTACAAGGAAAAAAAAAAGATAATTTAAAAAAATAAAAGTCTGTACATATAAAATACTGTTTAAAAAGAAATATAAAAACCTACTACTCTCACGTGCAGAACCTCTTCCAGTTACTTTAGGTCTGCCTGACCTTTTTTTTTTAAACTTACCCAAACATTCCTCTTCCTCCTCACTGCTAGCACCCACATCTTCCTCACCACCAGCACTTCAACCCTTCCATCATTGTATTCCTCCTACTTCCACATGCTAGTGGAAGGAAGAGATGGCCTTCTGCCCAATATAATGGTGTTTGGCATATGACCATCTGAGCAAAATAATAGCAGCTGAGTAACTGACACTGTTGTGAAGCACTGGCAACAAACTCGCATAAATGGCGGAAAAGCTGACATCAAGATGCTGGACATGGGGTGTAAGAAAATATATGCTACTGCGCATGCGCGTGGTCCCGGTCTTTGTATAGCAGGATGTACGTGCAAAGACGTGCTGACCCCAGTGCACAGGATGTGATGCTGTGATCTCTGATAGACCAGCCTAGTTAAACAAGCCTGCCTGATCCCCAGTTGCTGGATTGTCTTCAGCTAGTTCCTGTACCTCTGTTGGAGCTTACTCTTGACCTGGATTGCTCATGACCACGCTGATTTCTGCCTGCCCTTTGACCTTCTGCTTATTTACCAGATTTGTCTCTGGCTCCTGCCATGTACCTCGCTGCCCGACTGGTGTGTCCCCTGGCATGTTTGACTACGATCTTGGATTCCGTTTTTGTACCCCGCTGCCCATTTGGTTTGACTTCGGCCATGCCTGACCTGATCTGGTCTCTGGACTCCTGCCTGCTTGGTGTGATCACCATTGGCACCAATGCCACTCACTGTTCGCTCAGATTCTGTTCTCATCCCCAGAGTCTTTGGGACACGAGCTGCAAGCGAAGCCTCCTCATCCAACCAGTCTCCAATTGGGTACGTTATAAAGGGGTCATTCTGGGTTTTTTTCTTTCACTCCCAAAGTACCACTGCAAAGATCGGTGTGCCAGCCCTGGGGTTAGCGGCCAAATTCCACCAACTTCCCATAGTCAATTGGCAAGGATATGGTGAAATTAGGTGAAGAGGAGGAAAAGGGTGTATGAGCAGTACTAGAAAGGCAAGTGGCTGCCCTACACCCTTGATAAAGGAGGAAAAGGGCACATGAGCAGCAGTTTAAAAAAAGTGGCTGCTCTGTGTCCTTGGAGAAGGAGGAAAGCCAATTTTAAAAAATACTTTGAAACCAAAACAGAGGTATGGTATTGGAGGAGATAGAGGAGGAGGATGATAAAAGAGTGCATTCGCAGCAGTTAAAAAAGTGGCTGCTATGTGCCCTTGAGCAGGAGGAAAAGGTTGCATTAACAAGCAAAAACATTACTGCTATATGTCCTTGAAGAGTAAGAAAAAGAAAAGGTGAATTAGCAGGCCAAATTGCTACTATCCTTCCTTGTGGAGGAAGAGGAGCAAAATGAACTTTCCACTAAATTGTATAGCAGAGTTCAAATACTATGTAACTAGGTTGCAGCACAAAGAACATGGCCAAAAAAAACAAATAGCCGTTATGTGTCCCTAAGGAAAAGTACACATTAGCAACACGTGCAGGCAAGTGGCTGCTCTGCCCCTGGAAGGACTAAGAAGAGAAAGGCTTTTTAGCCAAGTCACTACCTCCAGCACAGTTCACCACTGGCAGGATTAAAACAAGTTCATGATTTGCCCCTTTATAGACTTGAATAGGGATAAGTTTTAAAGGTGATAATTTTCAGATTTCACGATGGGTTTGAAGAATGCTCCACAAACCGAACCTGTTCATATTTGTTCATCATATATATTGTCGCTAAAACAGAAAGTGATGGAAATCAAAACATTTTACTGTTGTCCACACACAAAATAAAAGGGGAAGTCTTCCAATGTGAACACATGTGACAGTCTTAGAGCAGTTTTCATCTTGCTTTAGCAAGAGACTTCTCACTTACTGTTGGGTCTGACAACTTAACAAGAGTTAATAATTTCCTACTTTATCCAAAACTTAAAGAAAAAATGTGTTTAGATATACTTTAAGATCAATCAGCGGATCAAAAAATGTTAGATTTGGCTAGATATGGCTAGATATGATACTAGATATGGTAATCATGGAATCTGCTTTGAATTATACAATTATGTACAGTACATGAAAATATTCAGCCAAAATTGTGCCTCACCAGTTCTATCTCGATTCTGTTATGACACTCAGAAAATGTTAACTTTTTAATTTGCCTAAACTCTTCATGCAGATCTGTGCATGTGGATCTAGTATGTCAGGAATCACACAACATATGTTAAGGAAGTCAACAAGTAATTTTTAACTGTGTAAACTATAACACTTACCCTTTAAATGTGAGCATTTTACTTTTGACTACAATTTACTAATGCGGATATTTCACCAATATGAAATTGGCCATTTGTGAACATTTCTTTTTTTCCATGTAATGCATGGACTGGCAAAAATTGTTGCTTCAGCTGTTGAGCATTAGAGGAGCTATTGTTAAAAGACAGCTGGAATGTTGAATGCTTTTCATCCCCGATCTAATTCATCTCTTCTTTGTTCTGATAAGCATTGTCTGAATAAAAAAAACTAGAGACTACATGAATGCATCACAGTTTAATCTCGGTTTAGGAACAAATCATTTAGTAGATGTAGAACATTTAAGAATTTAAATCTGATTGCCGTTATTAATGTAGATATATTGGCAATAACAAATGGGCTTTCTATACATTAACAGAAGGCATAAAATGATATACAAAAGAGCATGTGTCAGATCCAGCGGGAGGCTGCTCATCGGGATTAGGGGGCTTGGACACTCCTACTGCAGAATTGAGGGAAAGCATAGGCAAAAAATAAAAATAAAAATCACAATTCAAGCAAATGAAGAATCTGAGCCATAGATGGAACGGACGGGTCCAAATTTTGCAAACTCAGACTAAGAAACTACAACATACAAAAATGGACCAAACAAACAGGGAACTAGAGTTTTATCAGCGGGTGGGAAGGTTTTACTGCAAAGTGACAGGATCTGAGAAAGCCTGGTCTACAAAAGAGCTCCTGTTGGTAAAGTTGGGCTTGTTATGGTGAAAGTCCAAGGTTGAACTATTCCTTCATTGAACAGGTGCAGAAAGAAAATAGTTCCATGCTTACTGGCTGCTATCTCCATGCAGTCAATCATTGATCATTTCCAAAAGAATTTGTGAATACGATAAAGGTGCAACCACAGGGTTCACACTCAAGGCAAAATGAATCCCAACCTTGGGATAGAAAGTGTGTTATTCACAGGAATGCCAGGTGAAAATAAAGGATAAAAAGCCTTGAAAATAATAAGTACACATGGAGGCATTTTATCAAATGCCAGGTGAGCAGTAAAAACATTTAACATTTTTGGTTTGGGGTTTAAATATGCTTTAAGCATATTTTATAGTCATATCAGTGGCTTGCATATTATTAAATGAAACTGCTAGGTGCCACATTGAAAGGTGACTAAGGAATCAAAATTTAACAATGGGGCCCCATGTACTATAGTTAAGGCCCTCATTAAGGCAATAGCAGATTAAGTAAAAATAGATTCTTCTAAGGAGGATTGTGTAGGTTTTAAAACATTACACATGTATTTAAAGTTGTATTTATTATGTAGCATGACTAATTTTTCAGTATTACAGATTTTAGGAGCTGGAATGTGGCAGATTTACTAAACGAGTTGAGAATCTTCACACAATAAGCTGAGTGAATATTTTAGTAAATTAGTCATAATATGTTGTTGCCATGATGACCCTCACCATTTTTTACCAAAACAAACGTGTTAGTATTTACACAGATTTCTTTCTTTTATGAGGTTGGAAGTGCTAGCACAAAATATATTTGAATTAAAAAAAAAGTTACTAGATGTGACTCATTGCCCATTTTTCCTATTCAAGCTCATTTGTGGGACAAACACTAAGGCATCGATTTGCACTTTTAGCAGCAGTCACAGATATTACGCACTATGGCCAAATGTTTCTGGACACCAGACCATTACGGGCAAAAGTATTTGGACACCCCTACATCTTATTTAGTGCAGGTGTTTCCAATGAAGGGTACCATTAACACTACAGCATACTGTGGGGGTGTAGCTCAAATATGGATCAACTTCCCTGGGAAAAAGGTAGTCCAGGCAGCAAAGTTCTTTAAAATCTGACTTGCAGTCAGTTTTATCAAAAAAATGTTGCAATATAAAAAACAAAACCAGAAAATAAAGCCTAACTAAACAGACAGAGTTCCTCTGGTTCCTCACATGTGGTGAGCTTCTCCCAGCCACCTCACAAAGCAACAGCTTTTTCCAGCAACCTTTTGCTCACAAAGTTGATTTTCCAAAGTGCAGCTCTGTCAGATAGCTTTCTGAGTCCCAGGCAAGAGCACCATCCTGCTCCAGCCTTCCCCTTTTATCTCACCTGGACAATCACAGGTGAGAACCAAAATCTGAACCGGATTACAGAGACACAACGTCATCCTGAAAACCTGGTCTGGACTCAAGCTAGTTTCGCGCATATGAGAGAAAGCGAGTGGAAATATATCACCCCTCAACTTTTTACCTTTCCTTATGTCACAACACAAAGGCAATTGTATGGAAGGGAAGGTTCTGCTTCAGCATGACAGTGTCCCTGTGCTCAATGTCAGGTCCATAAAGAGACGGTGTAAACAGTTTGGTGTGAAGAACCTTAAGCGGCCTGCACAAAGCCATGACCTCAACTCTATTGAACACCCTTGGGATGAATTGGAAGGTAAATTGTGAGCCAGGTCTTCTCAACCAATATCAGTTCTGGAATTCATAAGTGCCCTTTGTCCTAATAGGCAGCAGAAATTTCCACAAGTGCACCTTAAAATCTTGTGGAAAGCCTTCCCAGAAGAGTGGAGACTGTTATAACCACAAAATGGTGTGTGGGGGTGAGGCAACTCCATATCAATGCCAATTGTTTTGAAATAGGATGTCCAACAAGCTAATATCAATGTGATGCTGTCCACAAACATTTAGCTGTATAATATATTAAGAAAAGGTGCATTTAAATTGAGATATTCAATAAAGCATTAACACCCAGTTGAAAAATTGGAACATGCCCATCTATGCTTCAAGGTAAAGAAGTAAGGTTTGCTTGACTGCAAAATGTTAGACCAGCAAGCTTGGAAAAAATCATATACTTTTACATTTATACAAATCCTTGTTCTTAAACAAGGAAGTATATTTCTATACTGTAACTACTAAACATACTGGAACGACTAAAGGGTTTTTGGAACTACAATCGGACACACCTTACTCTCAAACAGATATAAAAAGACATTACTCTAACTCTATAAATTAAATATATTGCAGCTTACCAGCCCTCAGATGTGATGGCTGTATTTGTTTTCTTTTTTTAGACATTTTGTTTTCTTTTTTGACCTGGTGACTCTGCCACTAACACACTTCCTGACCTAGGGTGACAGCACTCACTCATTGTACTGTGTCTATGGAGAAGGAGCATTTTTACCTTAGGCTACTTTCCTGATTTAGGCTACAAAAAAACACCTCCCCCTCTTCACCTCCAATACATAGAGGGGAGTTGTTTACATTTTTATTTACTGATATAACCATCACCCTTGAACAGTTTGTACACTAAAATCATGTCCTCTCTTAATTGCCTCATTTCTAGAGTGAACACGTTTACATTTTGCAGTCTTTCTTCATAGCTTAGGTCCTCCAGCCCCTTTATCAGCTTGTTGCCCTTCTCTGTACTCTCTCCAGTTCAGGGACATCCTTTCTGTGGAATGGTGACCAACAATGAACCTCATACTAAAAATGAGGCTGAACCAGTGTTTTGTAAAGTGGCAAAATGATTGCTTTGTCTCTAGAGTACATACAGTACTAGTTTATGCATCAAAGTAGTCTGCTAGCTTTGTTTGCTGCAGCCTGACATTGCATGCTATTGTTTAGTCTGCAGTCGACTATGACCCCCAAATCTTTCTACACCTCTGACTTCCTCAGTGGAGCTCCCAATAATGTGTATCCTGCATGCATATTTTTAACACCAAAATGCATTACTTTACATGTTTGGACTTTAAACCTCATCTGCCGTGTAGTTGCCTACTCCCATATTTTATCCAGGTCCTCCTATAATGTTGTTATATCTAATCTTGTTTTTATTACCCTGCCAATTTTAGAATCAACAGCAAACACAGAAACATGGCTGTTAACTTCTCCCCCAATATCATTAATAAACAAGTTAAACAATATTGGGCCTAGCACAAAACCTTGTGACACGCCACTCCCAACCTTATATATACCAATCAGTTGGTACCCTTCCAGCCAGTACGTCCCTGAAAATTAGGAACAAGGGTCTCTCTATGACTTCACTGAACTCTTTGAGAACCCTAGTAGTTCACAAAATATAGATGGTGACACATAACATTATTTTATATTTCAGATTAGCGCAAAGGAAGTTTCAAGGACATGCATAACATTACTAGCAGGATCAACTGGAATTTTTTTGTACTTGCTGAAAATATACTCAGCCTGAACAAAGGAAAACTGATGGAGCCACCACATATTAGGTTTGGATATACAACCCCAATTCCAAAAAAGTTGGGATGCTGTGTAAAATCTACATAAAAAATAGAATGCAATGATTTGCAAATCTCATAAACCCATATTTTATTCACAACAGAAAATATTAAATATACCAAATGTTTAAACTGAGAAAATGTACCATATTAAGAAAGGTAAGGTAATTTTGAAATGAATGGCAACATCACGTCTCAAAAAAGTTGGGACAGGGCAACAAAAAGCTGGCAAAGTAAGTGGTACTAACAAGGAAAAGCTGGAAAAACATTTTGAAACTTATTAGGTTAGTCAGTAACATGATTGGGTATAAAAAGGACATCTTAGAGAGTCAGTGTGTCTCAGAAGTAAAGATGGGCAGAGGTTCACCAAATTGTCAAACAATTTTTGAATAATCTTCCTCAATGTAAAATTACAAAGACTTTAAATATATCATCATCTACAGTTCATAATATCATCAAAAGATTCAGAGAATCTGGAGAAATCTCTGTGCACAAAGGACAAGGTCAAAATGTCACTTGGTTTGAGAGCTGATTTGGGACTTGTATGTGCAGACTGCATGAACATCTTCTACATGTCTCTGGGTCGGGGACTCTCCTAACTAAAAATAAGTAATATGTAGACCCCTGCCTTCATCTCCCTGTCATTGGAGCAATAATACATAACACATATAAGGATACTCCTTGAAGACTCCTTTCTTCCTTTAGGAGTTTATACGGAGGTTGCACAGCCTTTGAATTTTAGTGATGCGGTTTGATTGCTTAATGCTCTGAGCTTGTCCTGGGTCTCCCTGGAAAGCCCCTAAAGGGGTGAAACTGTTTTACAAATCAGACCCTACTCCCTCGCCTGGAGCTCATTCATGGTCACGCATGTGGGCACATAGCGGTATTGGGATTCTTACAAAACGGTTCCTGAAGAAGCAGTTTGTCTGCAAAATGTGTAGAATCTACTGAAAATCCATTATCTATTCAAGCTTGTATAACTTTGGCTAAGATATGTATACGGATGTTTCCATCATTTTTGCTATGTGTTAATCACTCACAAAGACCATAATGTTCTTAAATTATGTTTTAATCAAACAAGTTTTTATCAGTACCTAGTAATTGTACTACTTTGTGGTACCTTTAAAGCCTCAGGCTCCTTTTTTGTAGCCATTTTTCTTTTGCCTCTATATCTATTAAGGGTGTGGTGCCACCCATTTGCCTCACACTCTCCCCCTTTTTCTTTATTTGATGTTCTTTAGTGTTAACAGTGATTGATGGCCCTAGAATTCTTGCTCTCACTCTGATGTTCACGGCCATATGTTACATGTGTGGCGCAGTTTTCATTTTTGCACGTATGCTTTGTATGTGCATGCACTTGGGGGCGGGTAACTTGAAAAAAATGTTGCCTTTTTTTTGTATGGTACTGATAGCTATTGCTATTTAGATGGTACTTATTGCTTTATGGCTATTACATAGGGGGCTAACAAGTAATAGCAAATAGGATGTGACAGTTCCTCCTTATGGAGACATCAGAGGTCTTTCAGACCCCTAATGTCAGCTAGGGACCCCAAAGAAGCTGATGAAGCTGATGAAGCAGAGATCACCAGCTTCTTCTCCTGGCTCCAGGAGCCAGATAATGTGCACAGTGACACCGGATAATACACATCACTTCCGGGTCTAGTGATCGGAGAAAGATCAGCGGCTAGAAGCCTGCTGATTTCCCTCAGATCCATTAGGGGAGACCTGCTCTGGTCTCCCAGGCCCACACAGGGGACAGTGGAACCTCCGGATCTCTTGTATAGAAACAGCAATTGCCTGCTGTTTAAAACACTACCAAGAGCACGGCTGTAGCAGCAGCTGTGTTCTTGGTATAAACTGTTCATGTGGGTGACTTGTATTTACGTGAGCCCGTGTGAAGGGGTTAAAAAATGTACCTTTTTCAATGACCACACAAATCAGCAGAATTTACTTCATGCAAGGTATTTTACTGATTTTCAAGGTGGCTATGACTGCAACATTTCATTCACTAAGTATTTTTCATGGATTAGCAAAATAGGGCTATCTTCAGGTTTGTGATAACTGTGAGGTTATGTGAATTATTTACTGAGGAGAGTAGGAAAAGGAGCCTTTTAAGGGGACCATAAAAATAACAAATGAAAAACAAAGGCTTTCAATTATTTAGTTAAATATATACAGTAAATTAAAAACAAAAAATATATGTAATAAAGTTTATAATTTAGTTTAAAGGTTAAATTTATAATGTTAACAATATTACATTTTTTCACATGAACACACAAGTTCTATATTAGCATTTTTTATATGCTGATTTTCTCTTTCCTGTGCATTACAACTGAACTAAATTAGCACTTGTTTACTTAACGTGGTTTGACACTTTTAAAAGTGTCAATAAATCCTTTCCATATATTCTGTTTACTTTCAAGGTGATTAGTAGATGGATGTCCTGGTTAATGATTTTTAGTTTGTCAGTTTAATTTTGGCTAAATTATTTCATTGCACTCATTGAATAAAACTAAACTTACGGTTGGCTTGCAACAGAAATTCATGCAGCATGCAAATTAACCCAGCAATTTAGATAATATAAAAACATGCAATTGTATCTCAATCAGAAAACTGCATCCTAATTTTAACAGATTTCGAAATTGTGCTGCCCTGTCAAACTAGTTTCTTGCGCTTCACGCCTAACTAAACATTTCCAAACAGAAAGAATTGGAACAAATTGACTGTTATTTATATGGTATTGTTTTTACCATAAAATTAAATGGCTCCCCCTAATAATTACTCATGAAGCAGATTTCCTGTGAACAAAGTCTATGACAGAGAAAATACAAGTGTTTAAGAATTTTTCGGAATAATGACTTGAGTGCTTCCTAATGTACGTAAACAAGAGCATGCACAGAAATTGCACCATTTATTTTAATGATGACAAGCTAATTGTAGTTCACACAGAACATCTCTATTACATCTTCTCCACTACTAATGAGATGACTTGTTTATTTCAGTGGATCCCTGGATTGCAAATTGGCGTGTATGACCTTGACAGAAAATAACTGATCTGTAGTGATAGTGAATACTCTGTTACAGTTAAAATCATGCTGATTTGTAAGAGATAAACTCATTTACCACTGTCATCGCATTGGGTTAGAAAAGAAATGTGATAAATAAATGGTTCACTTAAGCATTTTTACAACATTGTGAGAGTTTTTTTAACCACTTAAAGACCAGGGTGTTTTTTTAACCACTTAAAGACCCTCTTCCTGGCCATGCCATTGTTCAGTATTCAGCGCTACAGTACTTTGACTGACATTTATTCCGTCATGCAATGCTGTACCGAAATGTATTTTATACAGTTTTTGGGACAGATTGAGCTTTCTTTTGGTGCTATTTAACCACCACTGGGGTTTTTATTTTTTACTATATAACAACAAAAGTACCTTACATTTTGAAAAAAACCCTGTTTCCCTATGTTTCACCCCAATTTTTTGATAAAACATAAAAGACGGGGTCACGTTGAGTAAATAGACACCAAATATGTCAAGCCTTAAAATTGCGTGCGTCCACAAAATCGCAAAAAAACGACCACACCACAAATTGGCCATAGGCGACTCTTTAAACGCTTTTACTGCTCATCAGTTTAGTGTTATCAGTGATTATTGGGCCTAAAATTATTTCTTGCGGCGACATGTAACATGTGCGGCACAATATGCGCAATAGTCATTTTCGCAAGTAGGCGCACCCGACGCATGTTTGCATGTGTATGTGGGGGACGGGAGACTTTTTTTAAAAATTTAGTGAGTTGTTTTTTTTTAAATGTATGCGTCTTTAATTTTGTTATTACTCTTTTTTTTTTTTTACACTTTATTGCTACCACATGGGGGGCTAAGAAGCCTCCTATGTGATAGCCAATTTACATGACAGGTCCTCTTTATGGAGACATCAAGGGTCTCCAAGACCCCTAATGTCACCTAGGGACCCCCAGAGAAGCTGATGAAGCAGAGATCTGAAGCTGGAGAGTGACAGCAGAATGCGGAAGTGATGTAGTATACATCACTTCCTGCATTCGGGGACGGAGAGGAGATTAGAGGGAGATTGTGTACTGATCTCTCCCTTTGATCTCCAGTCACAGAGCAACCGCGCCGATCCCGGCTGCACCGGGCACAGCGGATCTCGGGACCGGCAATGGCAGTGACAGCGGCGGTCTCCTTTCTTACCTTTTTACTGTTAATATATTGGTAGAATTTTTTAGGTTTTTTTCTACTATCTGCGGCAATATGCTTTTCGCATTCTATTACTAGTTTGCATTTTTTTGTTACATTCCTTGGTATGGTGGGGAGAGTGTAAAACAGCAACTACTACAAGCGATCGGGTGTGTCTAGAGATGCCTGAGTGCTTGAATGTAAACAGCCATCACTGGCTGGTGTGCTGCGCTTGGTTTTGTGATACGTGCTATATTTAATCTTTAAATTATGTGATGTTTGTAATAGCACAGACTAAAAGCAGTGCAAGTGATCGAATCCTACTTGCAACTATATGCAATCCAAAAGTGCATATGTGCATGAATACACATGTGCACTTTTGGATTGCATATTACAAACATCACATAATTTAAAGATTAAATATAGCACGTATCACAAAACCAAGCGCAGCACACCGGTTTACAATTGATCACCTTGATAGATATTGCTGCAGCTGGATTTTTTGATCATATTTTTTCGATCTTATTTCCTTTGTATTTTGGTTTTCTGATTTCTGTCATATATCCTAGCGCAACTACCTTGGTCACCATCAGCCATCACTGGCTGTTTACATTTTTGACAGTTTACCCACTCGTGTGTGTGCTGAGCGCCGTGCATGAGCGGGGGGAGGGGAAGGACGTCCCTCCCGCTCCTATAAGGCTCCCGTCTGGACGGACGGGAGGTTGTTAATTTATTTATTTTTATTTGTAATTTTTTTTAAAATAAAGTTTGGGGGGGCTTCAGGGAAATATCAGGGATATAGATATAGGAATAGACCCCTGACATTTTCTTTTTGAAATAAAAAAGAAATTGAGTCCTCAATTTCTTTTTCTGCAGCCTCTGTTCTGAATGAATGGAAAGCACTCAGTACAGAGGCTTCCCATTCATTCATAAACATTCATTCATAGTATTATGTGTCTCCAATTGTTTACAAACACTGGGGTGATCACCTGATCACTCCAGTGTTTGATCTGCATACAGAGGATTGGTAAATATCACAGATCCTCCACTCGGCCACCCTGTCCTGCTTAGCACGCACTGATCACAGAGTCCCTTTCTCCTCAGATCCCCATTGCCTCAGCCCATACAGGCGGGGAAGAGCAGTAGGGATCGGAGGAGAAATAGATCCCAGCCAGGAGCAGCACCAAGTAGGGAGGAGAGGCTGCAGATGCCGGCGGCAGTGCTGGCACGGGGCACCCGGATTTTTTGTTAATGGCTCTGATCAGCTGCTTTTTAGCCACTGATGACAGCTATTATTTTACAGAGGGCTGTCAGGGGAACTGTTCTGATAAAAGTTCATGGTTGCTAAAGTGACCATGAGCTTACAGCAGAATGGAAAAAGCCACCGATGTATGGCATACTGACATGGCCAGCTGCAAACGGTTGTGTTCCGCCTTATGCCATATGGTGGCAGCGAAAGGGTTAAATGATGCCTTTTTATCCGATCATCTTCTTCCTTCCACTTGTTTCCAGCAGTCCCTCCAGCACTGGTGCCAGTCTCTAATCCAGCGCAGACTGCTGTTTCTTCCTGTCCCGGCTGCATGCATTGACTTACAGTGTGTCTCTCCTCCTCCCCCCACCAGTGATCTCTACTGCGCATGTGTCTGCACACATGGACATTAGGGCTGATATAGCTTAGACAAGGCCAAGTTAAGGAGGTTCCATGGCACCACTAGGGAAGATGCAAGCTGCAGTAATTAAATACATTTCCTTGTTTATTCCCTGGGATACATCTAGCTCACATTACACTGCTGAATCCATCTTACCACCAGCACCACCACCACCTCCCAGACCATATGCTAAACTCCACAAATCTCCTCTTCAACAGGACCCCAACCAATCTCCATTCTGTTATCACCGCCTGTAAAGTGGCTGTTTGCCCTCCTTGTGGACCTCACAAGCTGTTCCACCCATGTTAATGGTGCCTTCTCTAGACAGCTGTTTCCATGGACATTTGATAGGAACTTCCATTTTTCTGTATTATACATTGTTTACCAATTGTTGTTTTTCCTTATGCTGTTTGTTGTGGAACACTCCACTCTACTCTACTCTACTCCTTTATTTTTTTTAAATGCATTTAAAAAATGCATACTTTTTTTACATTATGGCTGCATGGCGGAGCAGCCATAACGGATCTAAAATCTGTAGAAAATGGTACTCTTTAGGTTGCAGGTCCTAACCTTTTTGCTCCACTCAACTTCCAAACAGCCCAGAGTGGCTGTCTCTTTTGCCTACCCCTCAGCCTGGCCCTCCCTTCTTCACAAAATTCTCCATCTACATTCACTGCAACATCTTCAGCTTCAAACGATGGGGAGGTAAGTCTGAAAAGGGGTTTGAGAGGCTTGCCTTACAGGACATCAAGCAGGGAAGAGGGTCTGTATGGGACCATGCTGAGTAGGGCCAAGCGTAGGCTTGAATCTCACCATAAGTCTCCTAACCCCACCCCCTGTCTTCAGAAGCATTATTGACCAAGCATGCATCTCTTCCACAGCTGTTGGGGTGGAAGGAAAAATGTCCTCTAGTCACCACCATGTTAAATGTCTCAATGCCAGTATGGAAAAACTGCTGGCTTTTTAGCTGCACCACTCCAGCTGGTGGAATGAGCCTCTTTCCATGTGTTTATGGCCTATGTTGCACCACAGTGGTAGGTATCCATCCACCATAGTTTTGACCAAAAGGCAATGTCTTCCTCCAACTATCCTCCAAATTAAAGTAGTGAATATGTGCACAGTATTTAAGCACCTTCATTGGGCTGCTTTTTTGAACATGATCCACACCAGACAGCTTTTATCAAAACAATAACTTTAAATGGGTTCTAAACCCTCCGTTTTTTTGCCTATATCTACTGCTAGCAAGCAGTAGATATAAGCAAAAAGTTTTTTTTTACTGTGTTATGGCTCCGCGCTCCCGCCCGAGAATCTGAAACTGATTGAGCGGCCGCAAAGCATCTTGGGGCAGGCGCATGCGCAGTTCGGATTTTCGGCCGGGAGACGAGCAGAGACGCAAGGTAAGTCTATGGACGCGTGCACCCGCATGCAGACACAGCTGGATCGGAAGTGCCTGCAGGGACAGAGGAGTCAGAGAGCCGCCGCACCGCTGGAGGGACAGATGAAAACATCAGGAAAGAAGAGGAAGATCGGATTAAGAGACATCATTTAAGGTAAGTACTAACATTAACATTTGGGGGGAGGGAAAAACAATCTAGGACTTTAATGTCACTTTAAGTGTATTAATTTCTCTGAAAAAGTCACCAAAATATTGTAGTGAGTATGTACAAAGTATTTAAACACTTACTAGGACACTTTTTTAGCAGGACCATACCAGCCAGATACATAGAAAAAAACTGCCATACCCTCTTTAAGCCAAATTCACCAATGGAACCTTGGTGCCTGTGTAAAAAAAGAGTGTACAAAAACTTCTGACATATACCGGTAAAGGCCCTTGCTGCGTGCCTTAGTCATAGCAATTCATACATACACAGTGCAATTTTTAAATACACACTGATAAACACAGGTTCTGTTTGATTAATTAGTGTCCACTCATAGGTTAACCCTTAATGCACAGGGACTACAGGAGGGATACCAGCTCAGAGTAATATACTATGGTACAGATAAGAAACAAACATTTATATCACATCAAAGCACATCAAAATTTAAAAATATACATCTTCTGTAGCGAAAATAAACTCTATACTCTCAAAATTAAGTTCTAATGTATGTAAGGGATTTGCATAAACTCCCTTCCTATCCACATATAGAGCAAATCTGAATACTGCCAATAAACATACAATGTTTAAAACATATAAATCCAAAATATGACAAGCATTTCTTGTAAATTCACATCCCAGCGATAACTCAGATCCAGGGGGTTCTCGATCACAGTTTGAAGATCAAGCAAGTCTCACGTTCTAACAGTCTGCGATACAAGTTTCCCCCTCTGTTCGGCATCTGAACCCTTTCAATACCCTGAAACATAAATGTTTGCAATAGGTGTTTTGTCATTCAAAGTTAAGCGCATTAAAAAGCTCAAGACAAGGAATCCCATTCACTTGCCTTGAGCACGACAAAACACTCAAAACAAGGAATCCCATGTATTTCTATGGCTTCTGTTCACATCTGATTTTGTGCACAAAGTTTCCCATTGAAGTCTATAAGACCAAAAAGCACTGTAATCTGTCAAAAAGTATATCATGTGCTTTTTCCAGTTGTTTTTCTGCTTGCGACAAAACACTCAGGTGTGAACATAGAAATTAAAGGTTTTTTCACGCTCAAGACTCAAGGCGCTTGGGATTGCTTGTCTTGAGCGTTTTGTCGTGGTTACATTTGACTGACAAAACAACTAGGTGTGATTTTTATTCCATAGGGTCTTGGCATTCAGAAAATATATAATGTTGGGGGGTTTTACGTCATTTTCAGGCCTATAATGTGGAATATAACATGGGTGCAAAAAATGAAAAAAGGGCCTCAGTCATGAAGGGGTTAAGGGTTAACCTATGAGTGGACACTTATTAATCATGCAGAACCTGTGTTTATGGGTGTATATTTAAGACTTTCAATGTGTATGTTTTTAATGCTATGACTATGGCCCGCATTAATCTGGGCCTCAGATTCGTACTGTGTTAATTTATCGATCCAATGAATTTTCATTTACTTACTTTACTTATTTACTTATAAATTGTATGACAATATGTGATAAATCTTATAGTTCTCACTTAATTAATGGGCAACATCCATGTACTTTATGATTTGAATAAGTTCAAATACCATAACTAGAGTTTGTCTTTGTCATTCCCCTGTCTAATTGTCTACCTTCCCTTTTGCTCCAATCCATAATATTTTTCTTATATTATCAGACATGAGTGTTTTTATGTCATACATGTCTTTTTCAATCATTGTTCATGAGAAAAAGAATGGAGGAGAAGGGTTTCTGGAGAGATATAGTAGACCATGCGTAAAATTATATTAAATTTATTATATTGTACATAAATTCATTTCAATAAAAACATTTGCTTGGTCAAAGTAGCTGATACAACTCATAAATAGCATTATTAAATACATACATAGATGCAATATTCCAATCTAGACCAACATAATTCATCCCTCATCATTGACTAGCCCAACATACATACATTTATTGATAAAAATTCTAAAGCCTAACGGCCATGATTCGTTGAACGTAATTAGTTCATTGGTGTGTTCTTCAAGTGGCCTCAAATGGAGGGATGTCCTGGGCAGCTTCAGAGAGCCATATGAAAGTGCACTCGGAGCAGTGACCTGAGAGGAATATATATACAGATGTTCCTCGCTTACCTACTTACCTGTTTTGCGACCACTCGCACTTACGACGGACTGCCGATCGACCTCTGACCTTGCACGTCAGCGTCAGTGCGCCGTGTCGCCGGCGGAAGTGGTGTCCTCCGATCTTCACTGCGGGTCCCGGTAAGTATGTTCATTGCCCGATGCACAGTACACTGTTGGGTACTGTACATCGGCAACGCTATACAGTACTGTACTAATGCAGTACAGTACTGTATAGAGTTCCTCACTTAACGACCAATCCGTTTAACGACCTGGTCGTAGGAACGGAACTCGGTCGTTAAGTGAGGAATACCTGTATAGCAAAAATCAGCTATAAATACTGATATTGCTTCCTAATTTGAAAACTAGTGCATGACAGTGTGCAGATTATAATATGCATTTCTTAATCTTTCTTTATATCCATGGCATGACCCCTATTGGCCATCCTTCACCATGGTCTTTGGAATGTGTGCTCTTATAGGAAAGGAATGTGTTGTGTGATCTTGTGCACTATTATGTTCTAGTCGTATGTATCAGTGTTATTTAGGTAGTGATTCTGAATAGGTCTGTGAATGAACAATTGTTCGTACATTTAATTCAGTGACATTCAATTGCTATTAGTTGGTGTATGGAGCATGTGCATAGGTATATATGATCTCAAACCTAACAATTGTATATATGTGTCCCAAATCCTGAGTGAAATAAATGGATACTACTAATTGGTACTCCTTGGTGTATAGGATTCCCATTGCAAAAACCACAAAAACATGATTGAAAACTACAAAAAAGTGTCAAACAAAAATCAAACATGAAAAGAGAAGAAAAAGGAATTTACCTAATTTAAGTCCAAGTTGCATAGAGGTGTGCTATCCTCGGCTCACTGCTCAGAATGGTACGCTCTCCACCCTAAACCCAGTTGATCCCTCCTCTTAAGTAGCCCCCACCTCCGGATTACACGCATCGGACACAGGTGTTCAGAGCGTTAGTCGGCAGGTGTGGATTTTCACTTGCGCCCGCGCCCTATTAACCCCATCCGCCGTAACCTAAGTTACGAGGGAAGCGGTCCCCAAGGGCCGCCCCCTCGTTTGACACGTCAGAGGACAAACAGTCCTCGCATGTCCGGCCAGGCGGATGCCTGCCGAAGCAAGCCCAGGGAACAGGGGGTGAACATCCCTCCATTTGAGGCCCCGGGGTCCTGGGAGAGATGTGGGACGGTACATGATGGATAGGCTGGAGTGAGCTGCCCACTGCAGTCTTGTCCTCATCACCTCTATCCACCTCCAGGCACTCCTTACAGGTGAGTGCCAGACGCCCGCTCAGAGATAAAGAGGGGGGTTATCCGTATATGGGATCAATCCCAGTGATATATGTCACCACCTACTACACATGATATTCTATATAAATAACTTTTATTCCCTTGATAGATTAGTCTGATCCCCTGATGAAGCCTAAGTGCGAAACGCGTAGGGAACCAATCATGTTGGAAAGAAATATCTGAAATACAGCTTGAAGAACACACCAATGAACTAATTACGTTAAACGAATTATGGCCGTTAGGCTTTAGAATTTTTATCAATAAATGTATGTATGTTGGGCTAGTCAATGATGAGGGATGAATTATGTTGGTCTAGATTGGAATATTGCATCTTTGTATGTATTTAATAATGCTATTTATGAGTTGTATCAGCTACTTTGACCAAGCAAATGTTTTTATTGAAATGAATTTATGTACAATATAATAAATTTAATATAATTTTACGCATGGTCTACTATATCTCTCCAGAAACCCTTCTCCTCCATTCTTTTTCTCATATACTACGTATTAGGGGGAGAGATCAATGAAAGGAGCTAGGGTGGAGGCGACCCACAAAAAGTTTCTTTGTCAATAATTGTTCAACAATCTTTGAATATCTTTATGTGATTTATGTTCTGTTTATTCGTTTAAATTAATAAAACTTAAATACATTTAAAAAATGAAGTTGTTGCTGAAACACACACAAAAAGGTTTATCTTCCTGAAAATACTCTGAGAGGAATTTATCAAAACTGGAGCAGACAAAATTGGAGCAGCTGTGCATGGCCACCAAACAGCTTCTCTCTTCAGCTTGTTCAGTCAAGATTTGAAAAGAGAAAGGCTGATTGGTGGCCATGCACAGCTGCTCCAGATTTTGTCTGCTCCAGTTTTGATAAATTCCCCTCTCTGTAATCTGTCCATGTCCATAATATTCTACAGGACAGTTCAACACACAATAAGGTTGATTAACTAATGGCAAATAGGATGTTCACTTTTCACTTAGCTTAGTAAATATGGTAAAAATTCACTTTGTAAATAATACCCAATCATGAGCAAGGAAATTAAATTAAATTAAAAGAAAACTTTCTTGCACACAACTGGATAGTGAAAGTCACCAGAGTTTCCCCTCATTTACGAAGCTAAGTTAAAATTCCCTTGGCAAGTTGAAATTCCCTTGCAAAGTGAGCAGCCTATTTGGGTTCAGTAAATAAGTCCCAGTGTGTCTGTGAATTAATAGTCTAAATGTGTCAATATTAGTGATGAGCTCTGGTTAGGACTGAACCTAAGGTTCTCTGAACCCTGAAGCTACATGATGCCATTCCCTGTGCATTCCCTGTCCTGTAGCTGCATATAAACAAAGGGCCGGGATGCTTTTACTGATGTCATGGACCCAATATGGCCACATAGCCATATTCGGTCCATGTCATCAACCAAATATAGCCATGTGTCCATATATGGTCAATAACATCACGGCATACTGTCCCGCTGCTTACGTGCAGCTGCCGGCCGAGAATTCCCTGGCTGCAGCTGACTGGACAAGAACCGAATGAGCTACTTTCCAAACCTGAGTTAATTTCTAGTAAATATAGAGTAATCAGCAGCAAATGTCTTTCCCTGCAAACAATCTGATCTTTCCCTAACTATTCCTTGGCTCTTTCAACACACACTGAACAAAGGCTGCTGGTAACCCTGACTTTTTTAGGGAGTTGACTGACACATAAGAAAACTCACATGACTGTCCTTTCTAAGCCACCTGACCACAATTCAGAGAAGAGGAAGTACATAAAAAGTGGTTGCTACAAACATGAGCTGCTGCAATAGTTCACCAGTTTCTCAAACTGGCTACAACCTGGCTCTTGGTCAAACTCATGGTCAACCTAAACCCTAAACTCATGGGGACAGTTCACACCACAGCATTGCGATGCCTTTGTGCTGAAATAAAGTAGAGCATGCTCTTCTTTTTTTCAGAGCATAGCATTAAAAATGCATGCTAACGCAACACATCGCAATCCATAACAGTGAATTATGTCCACTCGGGACATGTTACTTCACATATAGCTTGCCAAAAATTTTTTTAAAAAAAGTGACAGAATGCAACAGATCAGAAGGAAATCGGAAGGTATAATCACAAGTCCATGGACCCTCTGTTGACTTCCGAGTACCTTCTGATTTTGGTGTGAATGCACCCTAAGAGTTATGTTAAAGGTGGAGTTTAGGTTCAAGTGCCACTATACTCAAAATGCATTCAAGTACCTTAACTATTAACAAAAATGTAGCTTGTGTGTATCACTCAGCTGTAGATCCTCAAATCATCTCTGAATAAGTGCTGGCACTGTCCTCCCTTCTGGAGGGTGGCTACTTTTGTTCCCCATGGTCCCTGTGTGTTGTAATATAGACACCACTCCAAGCTCGCTCCCATGATAGACTATACTCTCATGTTTAGTTCCCTAATTTTTATTGAAATTGTAGTCCATCACAGGAATGAGCTTGGAGTGATGGCTAATTTTCAACATACACAAGGACCATTGGAAACAAAAGTAGCCACCCTCCAGAAGGAAGGATGGTATCAGCACCAATTCAGAGATGATTTGAGGGTCTACAGCTGAGTGATACAGAATAATCACTTTCATTATTACCCTTTCACACATGCCCCTGATTGAGACTATGGGGTTGATTTACTAACCTTTTAAACACACCACGAACGTGTATACACCTCTGTAGTGTGTTCCCTCCCAGCATGATCTATGGGAGGAATCGAAACACCTTTGTAGTGTGTACACACCCAGCAGGTGTGTTGTTCAAAGCCCTGCAATGAATTGCAAGGTAATGTGGTGTAAATTAGCTCTATGTTATGTTGCTTGCGTTGATGAATGCAGGAATGTAAATGCATGAGCTAACCATTTTTGTCTAAACTGTGAAGCAGCATTATATATGCATCATGTGCATGATTTTTCCATATATGGCATTAGTGGAAATAGGCTTTTAGAGACTTTTTGGTTGATAAATACGTTTTGCTGTGTGAAAATCACACACACCTGGTGTGTGTGTGTGTTTAGGTTAGTAAATCAACCCCTATAAGTCACCATGCCCTCACACATTCCAAAGGCATTATTCACCATTGTCAATATCAGTAAACTGGTCTAATGATGTCCAGCCAATGCTGAAGCGAGTGTATGTAGGCAGGAAGTGGCTAAAAAATGCTGGAGGAGGGCATCAGCACTAAGATGCACAAAGCATGATTCACTTCAATCGGTTCAGGCACTGCAGCCCCGACCAGTGTTTTTGGCATTGTGTTATGGCTTCTTTCTCCATCTGCTATTTCTCCACAGGACACTGCAGTGATGTAGGAAACATGGACTGCTGCAGAAACAAGCATAATGGCCCTGTGCTTGTTAGGAACAATGGGTTTATTTATTTTTTAAGAGACAAGAGTCTCTTTTACATACAAGGGTATGGTAAGGAATATTGGTAAGTTAGATTTAAATATTAAGGATTTAAATATGTATTTTGTGGTGTGAAAAAATAATTTGTCTGTAACCAAGTTTTGGTGTTTATCATCTGCCAATTTCATTGGCCAAATAATGCCACACCATATCATTTCACCTTAAAAGTAAAATGCTGTATTTGCTGACCACAAAGCATAGCTTGACAGTGTTTTAGTTTAAAGTGATGTTAAAGTCAAAAGAATTTTAAGGATGAAATCACTTACAATGGATTCTGCTCCTTGATGTTTAAAAGTTTGTTTCCTGCAGAATCAGCTGGTCCCCTGAATACTGGTCCTGACTTCAAGTTTTAGAGTGACCCCTTTCTCAAGCAGAGTGCTATGCTGTGTGCTGTGTATGCTAGTAAGCTGTGTGTGTCTCCACAAACACACAGACACAGCAAATCAAGCTATACCCCTCCCCCTGGCCCCCCTCTCCTCCTT
Source organism: Nanorana parkeri (assembly GCF_000935625.1). NCBI lineage: Eukaryota > Metazoa > Chordata > Amphibia > Anura > Dicroglossidae > Nanorana > Nanorana parkeri. Next base: position 920,147 of record NW_017306771.1, on the reverse strand, counting down.
CCTCTCTCCTCCGAGCTAGTAGATGAACAGTTGCTGGAGTCTGCACTGTCATTTGTGATCTTGTACTGAACAGGAAGTTTAGGTAAACTGAGAGACTTGGAAGCAGCCGTTCATAAACATGATGATTACAAGTGTCTGGGCAAAAATGTAAAGCAATGCTTTGCTGGGCAATATATATTTGTTTGATCTGGATTCATTATTGAAAAAAAATTGGAGAGTTTTTAATACTACTTTAACTTGTTTAAAAGCCTTTTTTCATTTTTGAAGAGTCCAAAAAGCACGGATAGTCTCTATGTACGTTTAATAACAATGATACTTGATAACAAAGTTACTTCTGTCCTTCTCCCTTACATGGAAAAGCAGCTGGGCAACACTGTCGGTGCCGTTCATCTTTTTTCTTGCCCTGATGCTGAAATGTGAGAGTTTTCTCTAGGTTAAACAAGAAGGGAATCATGTTATTAATTTCCTTTGTTTCCCCTACTAACTAGCTTATTTTTATTACATGTGTACCAGATAGATAGCAGCTCTTTCCAAGCTGCAAAGAAGCCTGATTTAAAATGCAAACATTTTCATTTAATCAGAAAGTTACTGAGTTATTGACTACTGAATTATTTTTACTTTCTTTGTTATGCACCTGTGTATACCCTCTCCTCAATACATTGTATTTGCTAATTGAAGAGCACAGGTGGGCCCACTTAATACTTCCCTTAAGCAGCATGGATTTGCCACTTATTAGTTACAAAGCTAGCACCAGTAAATTCTTCAAGCATTTGAGTCATTTCTCAGAATTTCAAAAAATATTGTCTTGTGTAGAGCAGTGGCTTTCCCGATCTTTGTAAGCATGTTTCCTGATTTACACTTGTATATGTTTAGTTTGATATTTTAAAAATAATTTAGAAAATGTATTACATGGAAAGCCACAACATATGTCACGTAGTGATAACTGTATAAGAGCTCTTCCACACAGTCGAAAATGGCAGCATATATATTGGGCGCATAACTCTACCTAGGAGTCACAGGTGTGCGCAGGGGTGTATCTGCCACGAGGCAAACAAGGTGTTTGCCGTGGGCGGCACTTTCCAGGAGGGTGGCAAAAATGTGTGACAGTCAGTTTTTTTTTTGAATAACTTTTTTTATTATTTTCATACAAACAATGTAAGGTTTACAATATACAGTAAATTGCGTCAGGTGGACAGTAATAAAAAAATTCACAACGAGGGTGCAAACAGATTGATCGGGGCCATCCCACTTAGCAACAGTCTCATTTGAAAAGATCAGTTAGACATAATTGTTATGGACCATTGAGACAAATATTAAGTATGCATGAATATGATCCATTCTAGAACATAAATTTCAATAGATATATCCTGTGAGATAAGCCACTATGCATTCCCCTCCTGTAGACAGTTATACATGTCCAGATTTTGCATAGCAAAATGACAGTCAGTTTTGACGTGACAGGGGACCTTAACGCTGCTGTGCGCAGACAGCATTAGGAGCCCTGTCACATCCAAGCGTGCATCACAGCCGCCGAACATCTTCTCATCATGAAATGTTTGGTGGTTTTGATGCACGCTTGAATGTGACAGGGCTCCTAATGCTGTCTGCACACAGCAGCATTAGGGACTCCTGTCATCTCCGAAGGGTGCTGTAGATCAGGGCCGCCGTCAGGGGGGTACGGCCGATATTGATGTAAAGGGCCCAGCCAGGCTTAAGGGCCCGGGCACCTTACATGAGAATCGGCCGTTCAAGTGACAGGCCAGGATGTGGCCGGGCCCCCCGCAGCACCGGAGGAGGCCGGGGCCCGCACGCTCCAGACCCTCACCTGGGATGCCTCCTCCGGTGTCCCCGGGGGATCTCTCCACTGTACATTTGTTTTTAAAGATGGCCGCCGCTATATCATTTAATATATTGCCGAACAGGCAATATATTGAAGGAAAATTATTCCCTAGTGGTCGTCAAGTGGGGAATCAGCATGATCTGCATGTCTTGCTGATGCAGATCATACTGATCGCTCCCTCGTGGTGCCTCTGCTAACAGGTAGGGATCGATTAGTATGTCTGCTCAGCCAGAGTGCAGATGACACTCATTCTCCACTGAAGCCCATGGATGCTGCCCCCCTTCCTGCAAAACAGGTAAGCAGGAGAGGGGGACGTTTTTTAAATAACTATTTTAATTTATTAATGTGTGTGTGTTTGAATGAATGTGTGTGATTTTTTTTTTCTTTTATGAAGCTATGTGTGTGTTTTTTAATGAGTGTGTGTGATATGTGTGTTTCATTACACGTGTTTTTTTGTTTTGTTTTTTTTTAACCACTTTCCGCGGGTTCGCGTAATTGTGCGTCATCCGCTGGAAGTGGTTATACCAAGAACACGGCTGCTCCTGAAGCCATGTTCTTGTACCGTGTTAAACAGCCGGCGGTTGCTGTTTAAATACAAGCGATCCGGCGTCTGTACAGGTGCTGAATCGCTTGTACGTTGCGGAGCTGTGCCCCCCTCCTCCACGGCCGCCGGTGCCACCGCTAGCTTCCTGGGCTCATCTGTCCCTCGTGTGAGCCCAGGCCACGCGTGGAGGTTCTCCCCTGACAGATTGGAGGAGAGATCCGTGGCTTCTAGCTGCGGATCTCTCCTCCGATCACTGGACCCGGAAGTGATGTGCATTACATCACGTCCGGTGTCACTGTACACAGTCTCTGGCTCTCAGGGCCTGTTCAGACCACTCACAGTGCGTTCCGGCCGGAACGCACTGCATCGCATTGCAGCCAGCTCACTTTTGTGACGGGCAGGAGGGGGCGTGACTACACCCAGCAGGTGTGTTGTTCAAAGCCCTGCAATGAATTGCAAGGTAATGTGGTGTAAATTAGCTCTATGTTATGTTGCTTGCGTTGATGAATGCAGGAATGTAAATGCATGAGCTAACCATTTTTGTCTAAACTGTGAAGCAGCATTATATATGCATCATGTGCATGATTTTTCCATATATGGCATTAGTGGAAATAGGCTTTTAGAGACTTTTTGGTTGATAAATACGTTTTGCTGTGTGAAAATCACACACACCTGGTGTGTGTGTGTGTTTAGGTTAGTAAATCAACCCCTATAAGTCACCATGCCCTCACACATTCCAAAGGCATTATTCACCATTGTCAATATCAGTAAACTGGTCTAATGATGTCCAGCCAATGCTGAAGCGAGTGTATGTAGGCAGGAAGTGGCTAAAAAATGCTGGAGGAGGGCATCAGCACTAAGATGCACAAAGCATGATTCACTTCAATCGGTTCAGGCACTGCAGCCCCGACCAGTGTTTTTGGCATTGTGTTATGGCTTCTTTCTCCATCTGCTATTTCTCCACAGGACACTGCAGTGATGTAGGAAACATGGACTGCTGCAGAAACAAGCATAATGGCCCTGTGCTTGTTAGGAACAATGGGTTTATTTATTTTTTAAGAGACAAGAGTCTCTTTTACATACAAGGGTATGGTAAGGAATATTGGTAAGTTAGATTTAAATATTAAGGATTTAAATATGTATTTTGTGGTGTGAAAAAATAATTTGTCTGTAACCAAGTTTTGGTGTTTATCATCTGCCAATTTCATTGGCCAAATAATGCCACACCATATCATTTCACCTTAAAAGTAAAATGCTGTATTTGCTGACCACAAAGCATAGCTTGACAGTGTTTTAGTTTAAAGTGATGTTAAAGTCAAAAGAATTTTAAGGATGAAATCACTTACAATGGATTCTGCTCCTTGATGTTTAAAAGTTTGTTTCCTGCAGAATCAGCTGGTCCCCTGAATACTGGTCCTGACTTCAAGTTTTAGAGTGACCCCTTTCTCAAGCAGAGTGCTATGCTGTGTGCTGTGTATGCTAGTAAGCTGTGTGTGTCTCCACAAACACACAGACACAGCAAATCAAGCTATACCCCTCCCCCTGGCCCCCCTCTCCTCCTTCCTCTCTCCTCCGAGCTAGTAGATGAACAGTTGCTGGAGTCTGCACTGTCATTTGTGATCTTGTACTGAACAGGAAGTTTAGGTAAACTGAGAGACTTGGAAGCAGCCGTTCATAAACATGATGATTACAAGTGTCTGGGCAAAAATGTAAAGCAATGCTTTGCTGGGCAATATATATTTGTTTGATCTGGATTCATTATTGAAAAAAAATTGGAGAGTTTTTAATACTACTTTAACTTGTTTAAAAGCCTTTTTTCATTTTTGAAGAGTCCAAAAAGCACGGATAGTCTCTATGTACGTTTAATAACAATGATACTTGATAACAAAGTTACTTCTGTCCTTCTCCCTTACATGGAAAAGCAGCTGGGCAACACTGTCGGTGCCGTTCATCTTTTTTCTTGCCCTGATGCTGAAATGTGAGAGTTTTCTCTAGGTTAAACAAGAAGGGAATCATGTTATTAATTTCCTTTGTTTCCCCTACTAACTAGCTTATTTTTATTACATGTGTACCAGATAGATAGCAGCTCTTTCCAAGCTGCAAAGAAGCCTGATTTAAAATGCAAACATTTTCATTTAATCAGAAAGTTACTGAGTTATTGACTACTGAATTATTTTTACTTTCTTTGTTATGCACCTGTGTATACCCTCTCCTCAATACATTGTATTTGCTAATTGAAGAGCACAGGTGGGCCCACTTAATACTTCCCTTAAGCAGCATGGATTTGCCACTTATTAGTTACAAAGCTAGCACCAGTAAATTCTTCAAGCATTTGAGTCATTTCTCAGAATTTCAAAAAATATTGTCTTGTGTAGAGCAGTGGCTTTCCCGATCTTTGTAAGCATGTTTCCTGATTTACACTTGTATATGTTTAGTTTGATATTTTAAAAATAATTTAGAAAATGTATTACATGGAAAGCCACAACATATGTCACGTAGTGATAACTGTATAAGAGCTCTTCCACACAGTCGAAAATGGCAGCATATATATTGGGCGCATAACTCTACCTAGGAGTCACAGGTGTGCGCAGGGGTGTATCTGCCACGAGGCAAACAAGGTGTTTGCCGTGGGCGGCACTTTCCAGGAGGGTGGCAAAAATGTGTGACAGTCAGTTTTTTTTTTGAATAACTTTTTTTATTATTTTCATACAAACAATGTAAGGTTTACAATATACAGTAAATTGCGTCAGGTGGACAGTAATAAAAAAATTCACAACGAGGGTGCAAACAGATTGATCGGGGCCATCCCACTTAGCAACAGTCTCATTTGAAAAGATCAGTTAGACATAATTGTTATGGACCATTGAGACAAATATTAAGTATGCATGAATATGATCCATTCTAGAACATAAATTTCAATAGATATATCCTGTGAGATAAGCCACTATGCATTCCCCTCCTGTAGACAGTTATACATGTCCAGATTTTGCATAGCAAAATGACAGTCAGTTTTGACGTGACAGGGGACCTTAACGCTGCTGTGCGCAGACAGCATTAGGAGCCCTGTCACATCCAAGCGTGCATCACAGCCGCCGAACATCTTCTCATCATGAAATGTTTGGTGGTTTTGATGCACGCTTGAATGTGACAGGGCTCCTAATGCTGTCTGCACACAGCAGCATTAGGGACTCCTGTCATCTCCGAAGGGTGCTGTAGATCAGGGCCGCCGTCAGGGGGGTACGGCCGATATTGATGTAAAGGGCCCAGCCAGGCTTAAGGGCCCGGGCACCTTACATGAGAATCGGCCGTTCAAGTGACAGGCCAGGATGTGGCCGGGCCCCCCGCAGCACCGGAGGAGGCCGGGGCCCGCACGCTCCAGACCCTCACCTGGGATGCCTCCTCCGGTGTCCCCGGGGGATCTCTCCACTGTACATTTGTTTTTAAAGATGGCCGCCGCTATATCATTTAATATATTGCCGAACAGGCAATATATTGAAGGAAAATTATTCCCTAGTGGTCGTCAAGTGGGGAATCAGCATGATCTGCATGTCTTGCTGATGCAGATCATACTGATCGCTCCCTCGTGGTGCCTCTGCTAACAGGTAGGGATCGATTAGTATGTCTGCTCAGCCAGAGTGCAGATGACACTCATTCTCCACTGAAGCCCATGGATGCTGCCCCCCTTCCTGCAAAACAGGTAAGCAGGAGAGGGGGACGTTTTTTAAATAACTATTTTAATTTATTAATGTGTGTGTGTTTGAATGAATGTGTGTGATTTTTTTTTTCTTTTATGAAGCTATGTGTGTGTTTTTTAATGAGTGTGTGTGATATGTGTGTTTCATTACACGTGTTTTTTTGTTTTGTTTTTTTTTAACCACTTTCCGCGGGTTCGCGTAATTGTGCGTCATCCGCTGGAAGTGGTTATACCAAGAACACGGCTGCTCCTGAAGCCATGTTCTTGTACCGTGTTAAACAGCCGGCGGTTGCTGTTTAAATACAAGCGATCCGGCGTCTGTACAGGTGCTGAATCGCTTGTACGTTGCGGAGCTGTGCCCCCCTCCTCCACGGCCGCCGGTGCCACCGCTAGCTTCCTGGGCTCATCTGTCCCTCGTGTGAGCCCAGGCCACGCGTGGAGGTTCTCCCCTGACAGATTGGAGGAGAGATCCGTGGCTTCTAGCTGCGGATCTCTCCTCCGATCACTGGACCCGGAAGTGATGTGCATTACATCACGTCCGGTGTCACTGTACACAGTCTCTGGCTCTCAGGGCCTGTTCAGACCACTCACAGTGCGTTCCGGCCGGAACGCACTGCATCGCATTGCAGCCAGCTCACTTTTGTGACGGGCAGGAGGGGGCGTGACTATGGCGCCATTCACTTCAATGGCCACTCCCCCTCCTACCCGGCAAAAATGGAGCCGGCCGCAATCTGATGCAGTGCGTTCCGGTCGGAATCGGGCCGGGAGGCTCTGCAAGTGGTGTGGACAACCCCTTAGAGCCAGAAGAAGAAGCTGGTGAAGCAGATCTCCGCTTCAGTATCTTTGGGGTCCCTAGGTGAAATTAGGGGTATGAAAAACCACTGATGTCTCTATGAAGAGGACCTGTCACATTACATGTGCTATTACATAAGGGGCTTTTTAGCCCGCTATGTGATGGCAATAAAGCTGAGTGTAAAAAAAAATGTAAACATGAAAGTAACATAAAAAAACATGTAAAATGTAAGTTTCCCCTTTCCCCACATGCACGCACATTTTGGTTATTGTAGTTTTTGGCGGTTTCATGGATGCTTGACATGTTTGGTATCTATTTGCCCGGCGTGACCCCGTCTTTTATATTGCACCAAAAAATTAGCCATTATATTCTGATTCTGTGCACTAAATTAAATTTTAGTGTATTTTATCCTAAAAATACTGGTTTGATAAACATTTGCGCAAATACCGTGCGGCATAAAAAATTGCAACCAGTATCTTTTTACTCTACAGGGTTATTGTTGTAAGCCTTCCCAATGTGCGCCCTGCTATAAAGGCTGGTTATAGATTCATGCATGTACCATTTTTTCTAGTTTAACTCCCCACTGCAGCCTTACAGACTGTCAGTGGTTTCTTCTTACAGGCTGTAATTGGCTGCAGCGATCTTTGTCAGAGGGACAGATAGCCGATTACAGACTGTAAGAAGAAATCACTGACAGTCTATGAATTTCGTCCCATGTGCCGTCTACTCACCCCTCCACTCCGCTCCTGCTGACAGCAGCTGGCAGCAATAGCCAACCTGCTATTGGCTCTTTTAAATTGCAGTAGCCAATAACAGGCTGGCTATTGCACCCGCCCACTGCCTGCTGTCATTCAACAGAAGATGACCTGATGGAGAACTTTCTCCTTCAGGTCGCTTCCTCTTTTGATTAAGTTAAATAAACGAAAATTGAAAATACAAAAACATTTTTAAAAATAGTTAAATAAAATAAAATAAAATTTACAAAAAAATAAATTTTTTTTTTTAATTTTCACAAAGTCTAGAGCTGCCTCTGGGTAAGTGCATCACACTGCTGTTAAAGGGACCCTGCCGAGCCCAGCATAGATTCTGCACAGTCCACCTAAAAGTCTCAGGTGGGCTCTGATTGCAGAGCCCACCACAGATCCTACACAGCCCCCCAAGACCTGCAGTGCCCAGCAGAGATCCTTCACAGCCCCCATGAGACCCCACTGAGCCCACCATAGACCCCACAGAGCCTAACATAGACCCCGCAGAGCCCACCTGAGACCCCAACTTTCCTGCTTTGCTAATAGCGGAACATTTTAAAAGCTGAATACAATGTGTGCACTGTATCCAGCGACTAACAGGTTACTCAAAAAGGAAAAAACAGGAAGGGGTGGGGCAAATTTAGTGGGGGGGCGTCTGAGTTTCATCTTGCCTAGGGCAGCCCCAAACCAGAATACACCACTGGGTGTGCCATATAGCTGCGTGCAGCCCGCCTATACAAATCAATGACAGACTGCATGAAGCAGCGGATCTACAGATATGTACACAAATCTCATTGTTTACGTGCATACCAGGACTTACGCACTGCCCTGAACTCAGAACCTCTGTATTTGTGTCAGTGCATAAATCTTGGTATGCATGTAAACAATGGGATTTGCATATATACTCTCAAATAATGTTTACGAACAAACAGAAACACTGAGCACATAAATGTAAGATGGATGCAGGTTCTTTTTATTCAGTTGGATGAGTAACAGAGAACAACCACATGGGTCCAGCACTTTCTTTCCACACTTGCAAATATGCACTTTTAATGGCAGTGCCATAAACAGCAACCAACCCATGGTCTTGAGGCATTGATGTACTGCAATGCGATATTATACATTATAGTAGTTATAACTTGTACTTTCTGGCTATATTTTCTTTAAGAGTTTTTTAAATTTTCCAAGGCCACAAATTGATAAGTTTGAGAATAATCATAAAATAATGTTAATTTATATGTTGCATGATTAAATTTGAAATTTCCTGCAAACCCTCTTGAGAGCTGCTGTAACTGATTCCCACCAGCTGGGAGATTGATTGGCGATTAGGTCACTGACTGTACAACGTCTTAAGTATTAGTAGAACCAGAGATGATGCAAAATAAGTAGTTAAAGAACTTTTACAACATGAATACATTAATCCTATCTTTTTGAAATTGGCCCAGTGATTATATATTTTATAACCCTATACTCAAAACCAAATCAAATAGCTTTGCTTCAATAAAAGTAATTTAATGGAAATTCTTCTGTAAAGGATATGTACTCCTTTAATGTTACTTACAATGTCCTTGTTTATAATGAGCCATTCAGTTGCAATCAGCTTTAGAATTTCCACAGCAGGTGACTCAACACTGCTCTTTCTTTCCTCATGATTTCATATTTTATTCTGAATATGAGCAATAACAATTCTTTTCTCTTTGCCCAATTTACACCATATTTCCTTGCTAACCTAGCAGATTGCATTATTTCAGTGTTCTTAATTTTAAACGTAGTGACCTTATGACTATTAATAATGGATCTTTCATTCAAAGCTACCCGACCATGCGTCAAATTAACCTAGTCTGTCATTAAAGCCACTAGTATAAACACATTTAAATGGCTCATAAAGACTAATTTACAACTCTTGCCCTCACTTTGTTCTTCATAAAGATTCATATTTTTTTTATCCATCTTCCTAGTAAACATGTGCAGCTCTATTGGTAACCTCCTTGCACATTGTTTAAGTAAAAATGGCTTCTCTGTTACACAATAGTGATATTCCAAATGTCCCAGACCCACTTACTTGGTAATAAATGTCCCAGGTGCATTCTTTTCACGGTTAAATTCTTGTAATTGGTTGGTGTGAATGATGGGTGCCTGTCACTTTGAGTATATTTTGATATATTCTAATGGCATCACAGTGGCACTTCTGCCTTGTAGCACTGGGGTATCTGGTTCATATTTCTGCCAGATCAATATCTACAAGGGGTTTGCATGTTCTCCCTGTGCTTGCAATTTCTAAAAAACACACACCAGAAGTTTGTATTTTGAATATTGTGGGAACAATTGTGGATGTAGAGATAAGAGGAGGTTGGGAAAATCTGGGGTTGTGGCTTTTGAAGTGTTTTGTGTACTCTGTTTTGACATTGTTTTTAACTTTTAAGACAATGCAGTGTTGTCCTGCAAAAAAGAAGCTTGCAAACTAAACTATGAAACTTTTGTACCTCTGGCCAATTTGTAAAAAGTTGAGGGCTTTAGCTTTAGTTTTTTTAGACTACAATTGGGTATAGCGTTTAGATCTCTTGTGGCTGCTACTCCCAGTGGCCAATTACTGCCTGTTACCACTGAATAAAAAAATCAGATGTTACATCAAAACCACCTAAAATATATATATATAAAT
>NW_017306771.1:906576-909591 GCF_000935625.1 Nanorana parkeri | reverse complement strand
ATAATGTTGAAGTGGTGCTGCTGCTGCTGTTGTATTTTAGCCAAATAATAATTTAAAAGTTAAAAAATATATTACATGCTCGAAACATGTGATGGCAGAATATAGTGTCCCTGACACTGTCTGTGTGAATCATACTGTTCCGTAAAACACCACATAAAGCTTAGTTGCATCACCCAAGCATGTTATTGAAAGAACTGGTGTTTTTCCCATGGGTTTTTTGAATGGCCCACAAACTGAACACAAGCACATTTGCATATCCCTACTACGCACTAGCATGGAACTTATAACTTTAAGGCACTTGAAAGAAAATTACAGCTGATTAACATGACTAAAATATGTCTTCTAAACACCATAAATTCAACATGTTGAACAATTCCAGTCAATACACAGTAGATGTCACCACATTAGTCTTCTTTTTTTGTATTGCATTCGTAGTTTTATTTCAAAAGACCTTTTTATGAGCTTGTTTTTGAACTTGCTTTGTAATGAAATTGCACAATTTTACTGAAAGTAATTATATTTAATAGGCATGCATTTAATTAGCAGAACTGATTTATGCACATAAAAATGTATTACTTAGGGCTATTTGAACACAGGCTTAACTAAAATGCCACAGCAGTAATGTGACCCTCAGAGATTGAGTTAGACAAAGTCATATCACACATGAATGCGTTTATTAAAATATAATTATCTTAAAATAACAAATAGGGAAATAAACCCTCTTAATGTCAATATACTAATTTATATTAGTAAATAAAGAGCAGTTTTTACAGGCACTAGTTTAATGTGTTTCTTTTTTCCAGCTGGCATACCAATACTTGCATAAATGGTTAGTTTATCAAGCATTTTTTCATTTATAATTTGAGAGAAAAAAAACATCAAACTGAAATGAGTTTTATTAGCACAACCTGCATAATGAAGTGTGTGTATGCAAATTAATATTAAGCGGTTCAGGTTAAAATAGCAAAAGTGTCAGATGCCTTGCTTTTAATGCTGGCAGCCAAATTAGTAAAATATCCTGTAATAAAAATCTCCATACAATGTACATATAACTACTGAAAAACCCATTGAAAGCTCTGTTTGGATTTAGTTGTTATTGTAAATAATACAGTAATTATGAACTGTAATTTGTCTTACAAAAGCAGAGAAATTAATTTACTATACTATGCCTGATCTGAATAATTATTTTAATTTTTTAATAAGGTTTTGACAACTTATATATAAAGGAGCTAAACCCAAAAGTTCCTAAAGAATAAAGTATGTCTGTGAAGGTTCTCATTCATCCAGGTCACGGTATAGCTCTAAAAAAATAAGTCAAGGCAACTGGACTTGCTGTATTTTTCTTGAAGACGTTTCACTAGTCATCCAACTAGCTTTCTCAATTCAGAAGGACTTGTACAAAAAATTATCTGTTAATAAATATGGTGAATGTTGCTCCAATCCATCACTTCCCTGTTTGCTTTAAACCCAGCAATACACTGATGCAACAACTGGTTCACCCAAAAGACCCAATGCCAAAACACAAGATGAACAACATTGTGTATGCAGTTCAGTGCAGTGAGTAGTGCTCAGAATTGTATGTTGGTGAAACAAAACAGCTGCTACCCCAGCGTATGGCACAGCATAGAAGAGCAAAACCCTCTGGTCAGGATTCGGTAGTGTACCTACATCTAAAGGAAAAAAATTAACTCCTTTGAAGACAGTCAAGTATGCATTGGGAGGAGGACTGGTTTAAAAGAGGTGGGGAAAAAGGCCATTTATGTAAAAATGGAGAAGCCAAGCTTAAATAGAGGTGGAGGGGGGATGAGACATCTATTGTCTGCCACATACAATGCTGTTTTAATGAATATGAAAAAATTCTGTGCTATGGAAGCTGTCTCAAAGTGATAAATATAAATATAAAAGATGAAAAGCTAAATATCTCATTATCAAATAGATCACATATAACCAATATAATTAATAAATACTCATACATAGTAAAACGTGTCTCTCTGGTGGGCTGTGCAGGATATATGATGGGCTGTGGAGGGTCCCTTTCCCTGCACACATGCTGTTCCTCTTACCTGCAGCTCCCCAGCCTGCTTTCAGGACATGCCTCTTCTTCCTCCAGCCACCGAAGCATCTTGCTGGAGCCTCCGCTGGTCGGGGCCGCGTCTCCCATGGTCCCATCTTCTGTGCCCCATATCATACTGTGCCTCCATGTTATCCTGTGTCTTCATGTCATCCTGTGTCTTCATGCCATCCTGTGTCCTCATGTCATCCTGTGCCCCATATCATCCTGTGCCTCCATGCCATCCTCTTCCCCCATGCCATCCTCTTCCCCCATGCCATCCTCTGCCCCCATGCCATCCTGTGCCCCCATGTCATCCTGTGCCCTCATGTCATCCTGTGCCCTCATGTCATCCTGTGCCCCATATCATCCTGTGCCTTCATGTCATTCTGTGCCCCCATGCTATCCTATGCCCCCATGCCATCCTGTGCCCCCATGCCATCCTGTGTCTCCATGCCATCCTGTGTCTCCATGTCATCCTGTGTCATCATGTTATCCTGTGCCCCATGTCATTCTATGCCCCCATGTCATCCTATGCCCCCCATGTCATCCTGTGTCTCCATGCCATCCTGTGCCCCCATGTCATCCTGTGCCCCCATGTCATCCTGTATCTTCGCTGCCAGTGCCAGGTCCCATTTGCGGCGAACTTTCCGGGTGGAGGAGAAGAGAAAACAGACAGCGATCGCCGCTGCCGAAGCGGCAGAAGTCCCCCCTGTGCTCCGGGCGGCTCCCGAGTCACTCAACAGGTTGCCGTCGCCTCCAGGATGATGCCGCCGTTCCTCCGCCTCCTGCAGCCCTCGCTCCTTCACATGCGGCTGAGCGGCCAGGGGAACCAGGGGTGGGGCCACTTACGTCACTCACTGACGTAGGACGTAGCCAAGGACGAGACAGTGAGACTGTCACTGAGACTGCACAGGTCAGCGCCGCTGCGGCCGGCGGGGACTCGTCCTTCAGATGCCGCCCGC
>NW_017306771.1:893504-903423 GCF_000935625.1 Nanorana parkeri | reverse complement strand
GTAGCCAAGGACGAGAGAGTGAGACTGTCACTGAGACTGCACGGGTCAGTGCCGCTGCGGCCGGCGGGGACTCGTCCTTCAGATGCCGCCCGCAGCGGCAGCCCACACTGGTCTCGATCGGACGGCCGGAGCCGGACTTAGGCCGGGCGGCCGACTGTCACTGTCAATTTTCCGCCCTGTTCCCTGGCGCCGTAAGGCAAGTGCCCATGTTGCCTTGCTCTAGCGCCGGCCCTGAGCGAAGTGAGCCGAACGCTGTTCGGCTATTCACATCAGGCTGGTATGGCTGATTTCAGCCGGAAAACCGCCTGAAATCAGCTGCACATCGGGTGGCTTCGCGTGGCTTCGGGTTGGCCGAACATGCTCAGCATGTTCGGCCGACCTGAAGTGCAGAAGCAGTTCGACTCGCTGGTGTTCGGTCTATTCTTATAGATGGCAAACAGCAGTGAGTGGCATTCGGCTCGGCTGTTCTACTCGGTCCCTCTGTGGGATCGAGCAGAACAGAAAAATAGTTTAAAAAGTAGAAAAAAATAAATAGAAAACAATTGTGTGGAGCTAGCAGTGACAGCTAGCTCCGCCCAACTGCTTTCTGTTGGCCGGCGGTTCTGCTGCCGTCAAATAAAAGAAAAGAGAAATAAACATTTTTGCCATAGGAATGCATTGCTAGATTCCTATTGGCTATTTCAATTTGCAATAGCCAACAGCAAACTAGCTATTGTACCCGCCCTCTGCTGCTGTCAATCACTAGTGGGGACCTGATGGAGAACTGCAGCAGTGGGCGGGTGCAATAGCTAGTTTTCTATTGGCTATTGCAAATTGAAATAGCCAATAGGAATCTAGCAAGGCATTCCTATGGTGAAGTTTTTTTTTATTCTGACGCCAACGGCTCCGTGTCAGAATATAAAAGAAAAAGCAGTGTTTCTCTCCTGGGCGGCCGGGAGCGGGAGACTCCCGGAGCGCCCGCGAGAGTTTGCTGTCTGGAGATCAGTGTCCCTGGTTAGCTGGTAACCAGGGACGCTGATCTCTCTGCAAGTGGCCGGAGCCAGCCGCTGTCAGAAGCAGGCTGTCGGCCAGCCTTGGCTTTCACCTCGGCTCAGTGGAGCCGAAGCATATGCCTTCGGCTCGACTGAGCCCCCCGGCCGACTTCGGGAGCTGTACGGGCTATAGTGAATAGCCCATACAGCAGCCCTTCGGTTCTACTGAACCGAAGGGGTCCTGGGGCCGAAGCTAGCCGAAGGATCAGCCGAAGCTACGGCTAGATCCTTCGGCTGCTTTGTGAATAGACTCCATAGTGTAATATGCCAAAAACAGGTTTTTATATTTAAAAAAAAACGTTTAAAAACACTTACAAGATTCCCAGAAACAATTACTTTTTCAAAAAATATTCCAATCCGTCATGAACAAGCCAGTCGAATAATCACACAATTAAAATCCTTCCAACTTAGCATGTCCCAACCTCAGTGCGTGTCACAATGCTGTTTTAATCCCTCTCTCCGGGCAGGTTAGTAACACCTCCTAGACTCCAATTATGCAACACATGGTTGTGACTAACATATTATGTGGATTGGAGCAACATTCACTATATTTATTTCCAGATATTTTTTGTACAAGTCATTCTGAATTGAGAAAGCTGGTTGGATGTCCAGTGAAACGTCTTCAAGAAAAATACAGTCCAGTTGCCTTGACTTATTTTTTACAGCTATTAAAGAATGAAGGTTAGGAAACATATGCTTAAAGTAGATGTATTCATTAAAGTACATTTAATGCCAATATCAATGACATTTATTTTGCTAAAGCACTTTGTGTTGAAGCCATTTGTAAAAAAATTGTTTTTCACTTTATTATCATTTTGTTTTATTTCAGTACCACAAATCTCCTATGGGCTCTTTGCAGCCACTTCATACCTACATGCATGCAGTCCAGCAATGGCTGCACTACAATGCTCAGGGCAGATTTCCTGATAGTGACAACAGTGGACCATGCCTGGATAATGTGTGCTAATACGGTCACCTGTAGTCTCCATCAGTAGCCCATATGGCAGGATGACCATACAGGAGAACAATTAGGAGACAGGGACTGTGTGTTGTCACCCTATAATAGTAAATGCCTGAAAAAGACCTTCACAGAAGTATTAACAGGTATTAATTTAAAACAATTGCAGATCTAAAAATACTAAAAATTACGTAATTTCAAATGTAAACATGTTAAATCTTATATGCGATTGGATTTAGACATACACTGTTCCCCAGCTTAACAGTTTAAATCTTTCACTTCAAGTATGTTTGCTCTATTGACGCAGAGTAAGTGTAAAACTGGTCACATAATCACACAACTGTAATCACACACATTAAAATTATCTTTTAGATTTACCAACTATGTAGCACAAGGACCTGCCTGATTAAGCATAGATTGTATAGATTGTTTAGCTAGAACCTTGCCCTTTACTTTATTTTCAGCTTTATATTGGGCTCTTAGTCTACCTAGGCCCTAGAGCTATATAATTGTTGGTAAATCTAATGGAGATAAAATTGAAGTTTTACAATCAGACTGCAATTTCTCTCACTAGCTTTAGGTTGGTCATGGTGAGCATTGTTACCGTATGAGTTTATGTCAAATCTTCATAAGACATATGTATATAGTTTTATTTCTTGTTTTAAATATTTCCCCTGAGGTGTTGATAGCTTGTAGGGAAATAAAGTCTTTGTTGTGCTTATCACTGTGGAGGGGAGTGCCAGGCCCAATGAATTGCAAATAGGGTCATTGTTGAGCCCAGGCATGTCCAGATAATTACCATAGAGGTGCAACTTCAGTATCCTGTTTATCAGGAGCCAAGACCCTTTGATCTAATAACAAGTAGACTGGCCAATCGTAGAGAGGGGTGTGGAGTTGTAAAGAGGGTCTTGGAAACCATCCAATCTCCAGTAGGCCTTGGGAGGCAACCAATGGGAGACTTGTCATGCATCTCTATGGACACGAGGGCTATATTAATGACTGGAAAAAACAGCTCGGTCTCTTTTCACCAGGATGGGGCCTCATGTGATGATTAATGGGTAACTATACATATAATCTTTCCCCCACTTAACTGTATGTCTGTTTGTCTGTTAGATACCAATGTCTGGGTATTTGGCATGTTTAAATCTTTTCTTTGTATGTTGTAGTTAAATAGATTGTTGGTTCATTGTATTTAAGTCTTGATACTATATACCAATAAATTCTGTTATTGTGTTGAGCTCAAAAATCTCATGAATGAATCCTTAGAATCTCAAACCTGTAAGTGTGAATGCTTATATAGCGGTTCATCACTTAAAATAGTAATTCAGGTAACAGCATCTACTTAACCACTTGAAGACTATGATGTTAAACCCCCTTCCTGGCCAGACCATTTTTCAGTGTTCAGCGCTGCAGTACTTTGACTACTTTGACTGACATTTATTCCCTCATGCAGCGCTGTACTGAAATTAATGTTATACCATTTTTTGGGGACAGATAGAGCTTTATTTTGGTGGTATTTAATCACTACTTTTTTACTATATAAAAAAGTACCCTAAATTCTGAAAAAAAACCTATGAAATGTTATGAAACATTTATTATCACCCCAATTTTTTGTTAAAATATAAAATACGGGGTCATGTTGGGTAAATAATACAACAGCAAAAAGTTTCCCAGCACACTCACCAGCCAGCATGCAAAAAAACTTGTCTAACCACTAAGGTTAAAAACAGAGGTTTTAGATACACGTCTTCTGCAGAAAATGTAAAAGCCGCACTGCTTCCTGGAAAACCTGCCACTGCAGGTTTGCCAGGAGGCAGCCCAACCCCCTTTAAAATGCTGCCTCCTGGCAAACCTGCACCCAATTTTATCTTTTGCTGCATATGCTCCAAGATGGAGACTCTCATAGGTTAGAGTTAGGACCGCACTACATAGAGGTGCCTTGACGAGGCAGTGCGGCTTTCACATTTTCTGCAGAAGACGTGTATCTAAAACCTCTGTTTTTAACCTTAGCGGTTAGACAGGTTTTTTTGCATGCTGGCTGGTGAGTGTGCGGGGAAACTTTTTGCTGTTGTATTGTTTAAAGCCCTTCCATGTGCATCTTGCTTTGAAGCTGGTGATAAATTTATGAGTGCGTTTTGTATGTTGGGTAAATAGACACTAAACATGTCAAGCCATAAAATTGTGCGCGCCCACGAAATCGCAGAAAATGACCACACCCAAAATTGGCCATAGGCGGCACTTTAAACGCTTTTACCGCTCATCAGTTTAGTGTTATCAATAATTAATGGCCCTACAATTATTGTTCTCACTCCGACGTTTGCGGCGATATGTAACATGTGCGGCGTAAAGGGCGCAATCATCGCTTTCGCAAATAGGCGCACCCGAGGCATGTTTGCGTGTGTATGTGGGGGGGGCGGGGGACTTTAAAAGAATTTTTGTGTTATTTAAAAAAAAAATATTTGTCACCATTTTTTTATGCTTTAATTTTTTAAAAAATTTTTTACACTTAACTTTATTGCTATCACAAAGGGGGCTAAGAAACCCGCTATATGATAGCCAATTCACATAACAGGTCCTCTTTATGGAGCCATCAGGGGTCTCCAACACCCCTGATGTCACCTAGGGACCCCCAGAGAAGTTGATGAAGCAGAGATCTGCTTCATCAGCTTCTCTCCGGCTTTTGTACCTGAGAGTGACAGAGGAATGCGGAAGTTATATATTATTCATCACTTCCTGCATTCGGGAAAGGAGAGGAGTCGTGTTCTGATCTCCCTTCGATCTCCAGTAACAAGGCACCCGTCCGGCCATTCAGGAACGGTCATGGACGAGAGGTGGATAAGAATGGACAAAGGTAAGACATTTGCAAATCCTCAATTAAATGTTTACAGTAGAAGGTCTGAGGTGTAATGCAAGATACAGGAGAAACATATGAGTTCACTAACAAAAGTATTAATGACAGCATGCTTTAATTGTTTTGACAGGAAACCAAGGCTGAAATCCATAATGACTTGTATGAATTGATACCTAAACAGCAAGCAAAACTCAGTCTGGGGTATCACAGTATGACAGTATATCATGAATATGTGAAAAGTAAATAATCGTTCAACTAAAAATGAAGTAAGTTGAAATTCAACTAAGTAAACAGGAATCCAAACAATCTGTTTGCCATGAACTTTGGCTTAACATCCTAAGATATGGTTCTGCTTAATTAGCTTCTGCTCTTGGAACATGCTGGTGCTAACATTTTTAGACATTTCCTGGTTTCTGGTGGTAAATATATATTTTAAAATGTAACATCACAATTGTGTGATATCTGTATTTCCATACTATGAAACCATTTTCCCTGACTGCATAGTCCTTTAAATATTCTTAATACTAGTTATGTACTATGGTTAAATTAGGTGTATTAGTTTTAAGCTGATGCTTCATTTGGAAAACATTTCTTTTTTACAAATAAACATTTAATAGAGGGTGCATCCATGGATTTTCTAAACAGAGAGGGCAAAGATAGCTATTTCTTTCAGTCTTTCTGTCTCGGAGCTGTAAATATCTGGAATAAAATATCAGGAATAACAGGTCAAGAAAAGTGGGATGAGCCACTCCTCTGTGTAATACAGATTTGTTTAAAGCATTTAAGATTATCCTGCTAAACATGTGAAAAGACACTTAGAACTTGACCTACTGGCTAGAAAAAAATTAACAAGAACTTCATATTTACCTGCCTAAAAAACTTTTCTTTAATTTTGTTTTTAATCCTAAACATATTAAAATAAATTTTATAGAAAGCACATTTCTTTTGTAACAATTTCTGGCTTGTGATTTAGAAAAAAAAAGTTATCTATAAATGTTAAATGTTATACACTAATTATTTATTTAAAACAGTAACTTCCAAAGTGCAGAGAAGAGATAGCTTTTTCTGAATTATGTTGGTACAAACATAGCTCTTCTGGCATCCAAGCAATGTGAAGATCATTTAAATCACCCTCTTCAACATAACATGCAAATTTGTTTTCATGCTTCAAGCTCATGATCCCTTCCCATCTTAGAAGACCCACCTTGATCAACTCAGTGATTAAAATCACATAAAGCATTGTTCTTATGTAATGTCTACAGACTGTATTACTGTCATTAACAGACATTAAACTGACTCCATCAACGCAGGACTGTATGTTTTATTTCCTTGCGGTGTGAATATTTACTGTATTTGTGCACTAAATGGTGAGATAATCGAGCTTTCCATGAGAAAGGGATAACAAGGCCACTTTTAATTAAGACAAGAACAACCCAGCCTGTATTGTACACTTCTGATTACAGAGGTTATTTCAAATTAACATAAGTTTTTGGAGGCTGTACTGAAGTTGGTTGTATTAAATACCAGCTGTACTGGCAGATAAGCGTGGGATGTGAAAAGAAGATAGTGTTCACATTCAAATTAGCACTTGGCACAATATAATTCTCTGATTGCAAACTATATGAAGTTGCCGGTGCTAATTGGTTGATTTTATTTGAAGCAGATGTTGTTAGCTTTCCCACTAATGATCTGGAGAGAAATTCTTTTAAAAGACATGCCATGTTAGGTTCTCTGCAGCATAATAAGCTAATTACAACTTTAAATACTTGCAGTAATTAGCACAATGTGTGTAACGTGCCTGTGATCTTTTCACCCTGCTGCATTCTTGTTAGGGCAGTTTTTTTATTTTATAAAAAATGTACTGCTTGTCCAAGACTGGTTTTGTACTCAGTTATATTTAAATATTTGCACTGTATATATAATATATACCATTTTTATTGCTAAGATGTCAATATATTTGAGAGCTTAGTACAACTTATGGCAGGGAAATCTAACAGAACACACGGAACTAGCAAACTATTGTGTTAAAACATGAGTAATGTATTGTTAAAAAGCTGGCAAGAAGAGTATAAGGAATGAGCTGATTTCCGGTTCGTTCGGAAATGATTCATTAGTCAAAGGATCCTTTGGATGCCTAAAGGACACATTAATTCTTAATCACTAGTTTAATGATCTCAATAGCTCCCATTTGGGA
This sequence comes from Nanorana parkeri, assembly GCF_000935625.1. NCBI lineage: Eukaryota > Metazoa > Chordata > Amphibia > Anura > Dicroglossidae > Nanorana > Nanorana parkeri. The sequence goes on along the minus strand of NW_017306771.1, from coordinate 896,389 downwards.
ATGTTGGGAAGTCAAACCCAAGGTTTTGGCCAAGCAAGGTGTTGGTCTTCTGTAGGGTTTTTGGAAAATTTGTGCAAATGGATTACTGGAGGACAACAAGGAATGAAGCCAAAACATTCAACACACATCTGTTCATGTTTTAAAAAGTCTATACTGGACTCACAACACTTGTGAGTTTTTACTTTTTAAGAAGGATACAAAAAAATGTTTTTTTCATTTTGCAGTTGTTATGTATTTTCGTAAAGTGAAACTCTGCTTTGTTCATGAAGGGCAAAGCATCAGGTTCACTTTAATGCCACCCCTCTCAGTCTGTTAAGGCCTGTTCACACGACGTCCTTTTTCTGTGCTGACCTGATCCGTACGCTCCGACACTTAAAATGCATCCCAATGTATCCCTATGTGTTTTATGGGCTACAGTTCTCACGTGCGCGGTCCGTTCAGGTTACGACAGAAAAATACTGCATTTCACATTTTGTACGGTCAGGAAATGGTCCTGAACACAAAACGCGTCAAAAATGCACTGCACTGCAGCTAACATACTGACAGCCCCACTCCAGCAAAAAAAAAAATATATTTTTTTTTTTTAACTGGAAAGCAGCAAAAACACATAGCACCGGGTCTGCAGATCCGCACCTGATCCAGACCTGATCAGGACCTGAAACCTTAAGGCACCCGATAGGAAACCATGTGTAAACTCCAAGTCACAACTTGAAGCTTACATGGGGCTGGGTACTCATTAATGATAGACAGTACATCTCTGCAATACATGTTCAATGTTCCATGTTTTAACCCTTTAAAGACCCTGCAAGTACAGAAAAATACCTTTTCATGTGAAGAAGTACTCTCAACACTGTTGTGTGTGGACAACATACAGTTTTTCTTGTGGTCTCAGCCACTCCCTCTCCAAGATCTCTACAATATAAATGCTAATTGTTCTGTAGTCCATGATACAAAGTACTAGGCGAGCTCTTTGAGATAGCAAAGAAAGGGCAAAGAAAGTGTTCAGAAGACACAGGGCAGCTCTGGATTTCTGACAAGATCAACAGGCTTTTTTTGCACTTATCAGCTAACTATAGCAAAATGCTATATTCAACAGGCCAAAGGCAGATAATAGGGAGGACTTTTTGTTTTTGTTTTACATATGTTTTAAAGTTCTGATTTCATATAATTTATACAATTTAATGTAGCCTTATAAAAAGATACCAGACTGTCCCATAGGACATTTACCAACAGCTACCATAGGACATTTCCGTTGCAAACAGGCAATTTGTTCTTGCACACTGCAGGTTACCCAAAAAGTGTAATTTTTTTTTCTTTTTGATAGATTGATAAAATTGAGTCTTTGGTTACTATACAATGTACCCAATGCTGTGAGTCAATATGATCTATAGAGGCTTGGAAGTCTTTCAAAGCAGTAACAGTAGTTTGGAGGAGAAGCTCAAGATTGATTAGGTGTCATAAGAGATTCATTGGGGTGTGCTAAAGGCAAATAGGCTGTTCACTGTGCAAGGGAATGTTCCTTTAGATAAGTGAATGACATGAAGCTCTGCTGACTTCCATCATCCAATCATGTGTAAGCCAAAATACTGTTTTTATTTCATTTTGCTTGCACATGATTGGGTATTCTGTAAAAAGTGAATTTTTATCACATACACTAAGATAAGGGAAATTCACTTGCAAAATGAACAGCCTATTTGTTTTTAGTAAATAAACCCTATTGTATTAGGTGGTCAGGGAGATACCTATAGTTTAGTTCTCACGCTGCCACTGTATGTTACTTTTACATTTAGCTGTAATAATTGCATTTGGTATTCTTTTGCTTCCAAATTAATTGATGAAGCAATTAAAAGATGACAGACTGTTACTGCTGAGCTTTCTTTCTGAAAATGCTGGTTGCCTGGCTTCCATGCAAATTCAGTGATTTAAAGACCAGCTCTATCATGCCAGACCTTCGTCTCTCCATTGCCAATGTGTCCAAATCCAGTATCCATTAACACAATACTAGTTCACTATACTAGGACAGATCATTGTGAAGGTGCTGAGAAAAGCCTTTAGTCAATCATGTTTCCTGCTGCAACAAAACATCTTAAAGGTAAGCAACATTTTAAAAAAATATTCAGTATGATGTGTGAATAGGAACACATAACAACAAACATACAGTGGGGTTTTCTCAAAGTTAACTGAATTAACTTTAAAAACTGGAAATACTTTAATGTAGCACATAATGTAGTACTTTAATGTAGCTAAAACCAATGTAATAGAAGAATTTAAAAATGCTGTGCCCACCCAACATAAAACTCACTGGCAGTCAAATAGTTAAATATCATCACAGTTGTTTTCTTGTAAAACCATACTACAAGGCAATTTGTTTACAGCATAAAAAGTTAATGATCAGACACATTGAAAGGAAATTTGTTATTTTCCAAGTGGCAGCTGTTTCTGCTGAAAAAAATTATGATTAGTTAAGTTCTACAATCATACCTATTTGTTTATTTAATTAGAATTGCTTGCACTCTTGTGGATTATTAATTACAGCATATAGTCAAATAAAAATGTTTATAATTAAAAGGAAAATACATAAGGTAATTAACACAGAAATCTAGGTGTACATTGACCTTTTTCAAGTGCTGACGCTTTGATTACACATTTGTAATTTTATAAAAAAAAGATTAATTATAATTACTTTTTGTTTAAAATATTAGTTTTGTATTTTTTTAAATTTTCACTTCTAATGCTTTAACAAGACAATTTACCAAATGTCTCCTGTTATATACAATATATATTCCCCAATATACAGTAAAAGTGTTTGGTTTGTTGTTTCAGCCTTTGTTTATTTTTCCCATTACATGATTAAAATTCATAAGCAAATCTGGAGATTTTGTAAA
>NW_017306771.1:890604-893493 GCF_000935625.1 Nanorana parkeri | reverse complement strand
TTTTTCATTGTTTTGCACGTTTGTCACACTTTCATGTTTCAGATCATCAAACAAATTTAAACATTAGTCAAAGATAACACAAGTAAACACAACATGCAGTTTTTAAAGGAAGGTTTTTATTTTTAAGGGAAAAAAAATTCAAACCCACATGGCCGTGTGTGAAAAAGTGTTTGCCCCCTAAACCTAATAACTGGTTGGGCCTTAGCAGCAAGAACTGCAATCAAGCGTTTGTGATAACTTGCAATGAGTACAGCCACATTTGAAGATTTTCGAGCATGAACCGCCTTTTTAAGGTCATGCCACAGCATCTCAATAGATACAGGTCAGGACTTTGACTAGGTCACTCCAAAGTCTTCATTTTGTTTTTCTTCAGCCATTCCGACGTGGACTTGCTGGTGTGTTTTGGATCATTGTCCTGCTGCAGAACCCAATTCCCGCGATCGTACGATTATCACAAGGTGTGTGGAAGGCGTGCAACCTCTTCTACTGTAAGGTCACATGACTTTTATCTTAGGAACATGTTCGAAAACCCACCGAGAATCGTACAATTGTCGGAGGGTGTGTGGCATGTTCGTAAGATAAATGCTGCACGGGCCATTGTGCGCAAGCGCACACTGCCCATTCAGCATTGCGGTCATCGGAAGCCCGCCCCTCAGCGGGACGGGCTTGCGATTATCACAAGTACAATCTGCCTGTCCAAGATGGGCAGATCGTACGTTTTTTTAAATGACCTTACAACCATCGCAAGACAAAAGTCTTGCGATGGTTGTAAGGTCTGTGGCCAGCTATAGGGAGCAGAAAAGAACTGTGACAAGACCTGCGTAACAGGGTAATTGAACTTTATAAAGATGGGAAAGGATACAAAAAGAAATCCAAAGCCTTGAAAATGCCAGTCAGTACTGTTCAACCACCTATTAAGAAGTGGAAGGTTCGGGGATCTCTTGATACCATGCCAAGGTCAAGAAGACCAAGAAAGATCGCAGACACAACTGCCAGAAGAATGTTCAGGATACAAAGAAATACCCAAAGGTAACCTCAAGGGAAGTACAGGCTGCTCTTGCATAGTGTGGTTGTTTCAAGGAGCACAATACGACAATACTTGAACAAAAATAATTTGCATGGTTGAGATGCCAGAAAGAAGCCTTTACTGAGCCAATGCTACAAAAAAGTTTGGTTACAATATGCCTGACAACACCTGGACATGCCTCACACCTTATGGCACACTGTATTTGGAGTGACAAGATCAAAATAGAGCTTTATAGTCACAAAAATAAGCGCCATGTTTGGAGAGATGCAACAGGGCCTATAACGACAAGAATACTATCCACACTGTTAAGCATGGTGGTTGCTCACAGAAGTTTTGGAGGGGTGTGAGCTCTGATGGCAAGATGAATGCAGCATGTTATCAGAAAATACTGACAATTTGCCTTCCCCTGCATGAAAGCTGCGCATGGGTCGCTCTTGGTGAAAAGGTGAAGGTTCTGGAGTGGCGATCACAGTCTCCTGACCTTAATACCATTGAGCCACTCTGGGGAGATCTCAAACGTGCAGTTCATGCAAGACAACCAAAGACTTTGCGTTACCTAGAGGCATTTTACCAAGACGAATGGGCAGGTATACCACCTGCAAGAATTTGGGGCCTCATAGAAAATTATTACAAAAGACTGCACACTGTCATTGATGCTAAAGGGGGCAATACACAGTATTAAGAAGCAAGGGTATACAGACCTTTGAACAGGGGTCATTTCATTTTTTTTATTAGTTACCATGCTTTGTTTTATGATTGTGCCATTCTATTATGACCTACAGTTGAATATAAATCCCATAAGAAATAAAAGAAATCTGTTTTGCCTGCTCACTAATGTTTTCTTTTAAAAATGGTACATACAGTATATTACCAACTCTCCAAGGGTATGCAAATTTGTGAGCACAACTGTATATATTATTTTTAGTATGGGACATCATTTTTGGACATTTTAGACAATAGTTTGGGTTTCCATTTTGTGATGTCAGTTTCTGTTTTTTTAAATGTCTACATGATCCATGGCTTCAATTTGTAACATACGAAAATTGATTTTATATCTGTTTAACAATGGTGTTAATAAGTTATAATAAATTAATGTTATAGAGAGCCCAGTATATTTTAAGGTGTTTGAAGCATTTTACTGAAATGTATGTGGCAATAAATATATTTTTGCAGTCTAATATTTCAAAAATTTGTCATTTAGCAGCCATGCGGTGAGTGCATGTTAACCAAAAAAAGTAATCATTATAAATCAAAATTTGGCTTCTTACTTTTCAAACTGCTCCAGCTTTTGAGCTTTATATATTTTTCTTACAATGTGAATTTGGGAAAGACTTTGTGACCTATGGCTGGTCTACTCATAAATTGATTTGTTATGGTTTGAATAATAAACTACTAATAACACATGCAAAACCAATAAAACTGATTTATGGGTCATCACTCAATAAATCAAAGTTAAATAATTATAATACATTTTAGTGATTTGAGTGAAGAGATCACAACTTCAGACTGCCCTTGAATAAAACTACTATTGCCATTGACCATGTACAGAGCTATAGCATTACTATGTAATCTACTGGCAAAAAATACAAGAAACAAAAAAAAAATAATTACATTTAAATCTTATAGTAAAAAGATTATTTAGGAAAGCTGGCATGTTCAGCTACAAGGCATGTTTTTAAACTATCGGTAAGAATCTTCTACAGGTGTACAGGGTACTTAGAAGGCAGTTACCACATATACTAATGCAAACAAAGTCACCTGGCTACAGAGGTTGTAAAAACAAACATCCAAGAAGTTAACATTTTACAAGGAAATTATTACATGCATTTTATAGGGAATAATTTATGGTAATATTTATTTAA
>NW_017306771.1:866381-890485 GCF_000935625.1 Nanorana parkeri | reverse complement strand
TATATATATATATATATATATTTATATTATATCATATATATATTTTAACAAGTAGTAAATGAGGTGAATGAGTTTTAAAACAAGCCATCACTGACTTTTGTAGCTGCAGACACTGGGGCAATGCATTCTCAAAGTTTATAGCAGAGGCACTGAAGTTGTTCAAGTCATTCTCTCAGGAGCTCAGCTCACCCTGCTTCCCCTCTTCCAGAACACCTGCTCTGTTTTCACATTAGAGATTAGAAGGCTGAAAGACTGCTAAATGTTAGGGTTTAGATCTTTAAAATTGACTTCCAAAATGAATGGAAAAGAGAAATTATTAATTACTTGCAGCCATTGACATAGATGGAACCATACTTGGTCTACCATGCCCCGATCTTAACCAAGATCCTTCTTGGCTTCATGATTCCTTATCTACATTCACTTGGTTTCGCAGGATGAACATATAAAGATGGATATTATGACCAGTATAACGATTCATCTCCCTGCACTCCTTACAGCATCTAGGACCAGTAGCAATTGCGTGCTCGTAGTGATAATCACAGATGGCGACGTGTGCATCAATCTGTAGAAAACGAAGATCACCAGCACTCAGATAAAGATGTTAAGAATTTGGTGTTCATTTATTTAAACACATCATCACAGATATCACATAGCCAACGTTTCGGGGCCACACAGGGTCCCTTCATGAGTCAAGATAGTGACAATAAGTTAATAACAGAAATCCACGAGATGTATATACTGTATGTGGGTTTCTGTTATTAACTTATTGTCACTATCTTGCCCTGAAGTGTTGCATCATGCGTGAGCACTGTTGTGTTGAATTACAGGCTGTGTTCTAATAATTATTTCAAAATACACTGACAAGATTTTACCGACAATAGTTTGTGAATATGCACCCCGGTACACTTGCTTCTGTGATCTCCAAATACGTGTTTCTTGTACATTATCAAGGATGCACTTGGGGGGTTGTGTTAGGCACAACTGGGAATTATCTGTAGGGAAAACTCTTTGCTGGGCTTCCTGACACATACAATGAAAAACGTGATTCAACTTGCCAGCAGTATTCCAACACTGAAGTATTGGTTTGGGATGGACCTGATATATATGTGGAAATTATTTCAGGTACCATTTGTAAAATTCCTTACTTACAAACCTCATAATTGTTAACCATGTAAAGTGGATATGTAAAAATATTCCAATCACTATAAGAATACTCACATAAATACCCCTAGATCTGAGGATTCTTGGTCAAAAGAAGTAGTTCAATCAGCAATATACATTTATTGGTAGAGTTACATATTTACAAATAACAATACAATATTTACAAGACAATGTATAGTACGAGTATAGTGGTGTTTTTCCTCTCAGGTTCACGCTTGTTCATAATGCATGCCTTTTTGTCCCAGGTAAAAAAGAACACATGGCTTAGTAACAATATCTTATATCTCCTCCTTTCTGTATAGTGGCTACCAAATGTACATTGGGTGCAACCTGATTGGAGTATTTAACAGGGGTTGCTGTTTACCCCCCATGTGAGATGTGATAAACAAACAAAACAATAGCCAGGCCTCTAAAGTAGAAAGGCTCACAGTAACACAATTGAGTAACTGAGAGTTGCATAACATGCAGATCGATGCAGTTGATGGTTTATATATATTCTCATATATCCAAAATATCTAATGAAGATATTACACAAGCTAAACTTTATATGGTAACATAATGTAATGCTGGCAAAATGAAATGCTATTTTTACATACAGGGTTTTGCAGCTGACAGGGTATTCGCAGGTTAGTTATTCTTGTATGATTTAAGCATTCGTTTCCAGAGGAAAACATGCTCAAAAATTGGTAATATTGGTTCAACACCACTAGAATAATATACTATTTTGCATTTCATGAAATCCAGCATGCTAAATTCATTCACAAAATGACAAAGTAACAGCTGGTATTATCCATACAGGAATTCCAATAATGGCTCAATATTTCTGAATAAGAACGATTAAATCAAACCTGATGCCAGACAGAAGTTACGTAGTTGGTCAGGTTGAAAAAAGACACAAGTCCATCAGGTTCAACCTATAGAGAAAAACAAGTTCACTGGTATGGCACGTCCAGGTTCCTGCATGCATGATTAGTTTTAACAGGGCTCTGGACCCCCAAACATTAGGGTCATCTGGTATTTAAGTTTCCTCTGGATTTCCTAGATAAAAGCCTTTGCCTACCAGCTTTCCCCTCCCACTTTTCACTATTGGCCAATCTCTGGATGGAGCAGGCCTTTGCTCTAAACCAGGAAACCTGCTCAAAATTTGAATACTAAAGCATCCAGGGATTTGGGAAATGGAGACACTCTATGTGAAATCTGGGTAAATGTGCATGTGAAAAGGCCTGTTACATCATAACTGTAAAGATTTAACAACTTCTCTCTGACCTCAGGTACACGTTATAAAAATATATGTTAATTCATAGTTTAAAATATACAGGTGAAACTCGAATTGCATTAGTGAAATAAATGAACTTTGCATGATATTCTAATTATTCGAGTTTCACCTGTAATAATTAATAAAAGCTTTGCAAATCTGCTCTTCTAGTTTAATGGTGTCCCTTCTATGAGAGTTTGGTAGGTATAATTGTTGACATCATGCCCACTGGATGGTGGGATTTGGAATTTAAAGCAGTTTTTGTTAAGGGGTGCCCGCCCAGACTACTGTTTTTGAGCAAAAAGGCTTCTCGTCCAACATCCGTACATGACCTCACAAATGGTCAAACATTCCCATAGGGACACTCCTAAACCTTGTGGACGTCTTCCCAGAAGAGTTGAAGCTGTTATAGCTGCAAAGGGTGGGCCAACTCAATATTGAACCCTACGGACTAAGACTGGGATGCCATTAAAGTTCAGGTGCGTTTAAGGCAGGTGTTCCAATACTTTTGGCAATATAGTGTAGATTTGAACTCTGATAGTTATCTTTATTACAAGAGCAATAATAAATACTACTAATAATTAAAAATTACTTTAATTAAAGAAAATAAAGAAACTGCCCCATTTAAACACAGTCAATAGTCAACTTAGTATATATAAAGGCCAAAATATTTTTTGTATTTTAAACTAAGTTGGGAATGGTTAAAACCCCTGCCCATTTTCCTTTACCATCAGTGTCCCATTGGGGAGATTTAACTTTACTCCTGCTCTCATAGACTAGTAATAGGTAGTCTCCAAAGTTAGAAAAATCCTCTCTTCAACAGTTGTCACCTAAGCAGTTGTCCCCACAGATATCCTCTGTAATTTTGTTATTGTGACAGCTCATAATGTTGCATTTCCCATCACTTTTAAACCCGACAATGGTAACCATGAAAAATAGAGAGAGTGAATCTCCTCCTTAACAGGATCACAGACAGGGTTTCTAGTTCCTCTTCACTAAATAAATGTTTTGACTTTAGATACACAGTGCCTTTAAAGCTGAAATATACCATAATCTGTATTTATATCATACTTCTGTAAATCCACTGCATTCCAAAAATAAGAGAGACAGCAGCATGAGCTAGTCAGGCTTCTATTTCTTTGCACAGTTGACATTTGAACATGCTTACAGAATGGGAAAGAACAGAAATAATTTTAACAGTATAGAAAATGTGTATTATCCAGTCAAATGCTTGAGCAAGTTAATGACAAAGCTGTATAATTTGACTGCATTACAGAAAACTGAGGTCACCAACCTAGATATGCTGCCTGGAAGGGGTGCATGAATTACAAGACTATATAGCTATACAGAATTACAAAAGCATTGACGGGTATTACAGTTTACATATATGCGTTTAACTCAGGGGCGTAGATAAGGGGGGGGATAGGGGGGTTCAAACCCCCCCAGAGTGTCCTGGCAGTGGCTAGCGAGGGCGGCACGTACTCCCGGGCACAGAGTTTAACAGTGTTCTGAAGGCTCCAGAGAAGGGCCCGTCTAAAGGGATTCCGGGGATGTCCTGTTTGATAAAACATTGGTGACGCCTGGAGCAGACGCCAATGTTTTATCAAACAGGACATCCCCGGCACCCCTTCAGATGTACATGTTTCTGCCTGGCCCTGAATGATATGTACATGTCGGGCCCTGCAGAAGACAGGGTGTCCTTCCAGTGATCAGGATCAGAAGGCTGGACGGAGACAGGGCGGGCAATCAGGTAGGGAGGCGGGGCGACGACAATAAAGTTAAAGTGACATTAAAGTAAAAAAAATGTTTCCCTCCCCCAAATGTTAATTAAAGCACTTACCTTAAATTATGCCTCTTAATCCGATCTTCTTCTTCTTTCCTGATGTTTTTATCTGTCCCTCCAGCGGTGCGGCGGGTCTCCGTCCAGCGATGACTCCTCTGAGCTTGCTGGTACTTACTGTCCCACGGTGTCTGCATGCGGCTGCACGCGTCCATAGACTTACCTTGCGTCTCTCCTCGTCTCCCGGCCAAAAATCCGAACTGCGCATGCGCCTGCCACATGATGCTTTGCGGCCGCTCGAGCAGGTTCGGATTTTCGGACGGGAGCGCGCGGGGAAGACACAGGTAAGTTTAAACCGATTTTAAAGCTCAAAGCACAACTTGAGACCCCACCAGGCCACCCGAGATCCCGCACAGCCCACCCGAAACCCGGCACAACCCACCTAAAATTTTGCACAGCCCACCAGAGACCCCACCAGGCCACCTGAGACACCCACAGCCCACCTAAGACTCTGCACAGCCCACCAGAGACTTCGCACAGCCCACCTGAAATTCCACACAGCCCACCCGAGACCCCACCAGGCCACCCGAGACCCTGCACATTCCACCCAAAACCCAGCACAGCCCACACGAGACTCCACACAGCCCACACGAGACTCCGCACAGCCCACCTGAGACTCCGCACAGCCCACCTAAAATTCGCACAGCCCACCTAAAATTCGCACAGCCCACCAGAGACCCCACCAGGCCACCTGAGACTTTGCACAGCCCACCTAAAACTTTGCACAGCCCAGCTAAAACTTTGCACAGCCCACCAGAGACCCCACCAGGCCACCTGAAACTCCGCACAGCCCACCTAAATCTTTGCACAGCCCACCTAAAACTTTGCACAGCCCAGCAGAGACCCCACCAAAAAAAAGTTATTTTTTTAAGATCCACCCAGTCTCCCTGCCTTATCAGAACTGGAGTAGATCCTTAGCCTGGGCCCCAGTGTGGGCTGCTGTACTGTGACGGAGCTCCATCCATATGTGCATTGCTTGTACAGCTCCCTTGCACACCCTGTAGAGGTGCCGGGAGCCAGAATGTTACATCACACCGGGCCAGCCACCTCTACAGGACATGAGAGGGAGCTGTAAGCAATGCACATATGGATGGAGCTCCCCGGCTGCTTGGTGCAAGAACTGACAGTGCTGTGCTAGGGGAAGGCTGAGGAGCCTCTCACCTAGAAAAGTGGAAGGCACACGGGGACCCACTGAACACAGGCAAATAGTCCCACTGCACAAATTGATTTGACCCCAAGCAAACATTTTCTTGGGCCCCCCACCACGATGGGTGTGCAAAATCGATCTTCCTCCTCTGCTGAGTGGGAGGTGACGTCCCGGGCTGCAGAGATCTTTGCTGCACATAGGGAGTGGGACAGGAGGCTGCTGCCCTCTAGCATCAGAAAGCGGTAGTGCACACTAGACAGCTGGTACAGAAACGTTACAAACTTTCACCAGCTCTAGTTTATGGGGTGCAGGGCCCCACAACAATGATTGGGCCCCAGGCAAGTGCCCCTTTTACCCTGCCCTAAAGACTGGCCTGCACCACACTCCTGACCGAGAAGCCCCATATAATGTGTGTGTGTGGGTCCTGGTTTAACTGTGTATTATTCTGTTTGCCTGGAGTTCAGTTTTAGTGAGATTAGCCAATTAGCCAGTAATACTTGGTTTTTGCATTTTTTGTGGTCTAAATCTTCCACTTTATGTGCCCAGTTGGGACTTTCAACTGTTGAAACCTGGAAAGGCAGCTGCTAATAATTTCATGTCATTACTGCAAACTCAATACATAATTAATGAGTGAAATGCCCATGGAGTTGGAATAAGTTTCTACATAAGCTCTTTTTTTAAATAATGAAGGTTACAGGAATCCGAACACAAAATTAAATAATTATTCAGTGTTTTTATAAGACAAAAGTAGAATTAAAGTGGATTGTTCAGATATGAACCACTGTAGCATAGATAACAAGCAATTATGCCAACCATTGTATACCCTTTACACAGCAACTACATTTAACATTCTCATTACAAATATGGACAGTTAGATGGTACCTGTCTATCTCAGAAGCTTGGATTCTGCCTCCCAGTGGCTGTCAGTGGGTAGAAATTGCTAATTTGCATGTTTATTCAAGTTGGGAGATTTGCTCATCACTGATCGGTGGGCATGATGGAAAAAAATGTTGATTCTAAAACGTGTATTTATTTATTGATTTATTATTTGTTATTTATTTATTTATTAGTTGATGTTAAAAACCACACCAAATTTTAAATGAAAACATACAATGCACAAACTGAAATTTATAGCAGGTAAATCTTACCATTTAAGAAAGTTTATTATGATACATACTTTGATAATAATCATACCATTATTAACTATGTTTCCAATTAATTGAGTATGTTTAAATCACATGTAGGCTTTGTCTCTTGTGAGCTTCTATTTATTACAGTGTCTGTCAGTCTAGCTAACTGATAATCATTTAACTTTTTATAATTAAATAAACACATGGTTGATAGGTAATTAATGGAAATAAATGATTGCAGGAATTAAGTTGCACCTTCAATGACTCACTGTAAATGAAGGCACAAACACATGTAGTGTATGCTGTGTTTCCCTTATTAGAGCTGACAGTGAATTAACCTTTGAACTTCCTACAGGCAAGTATATTGCATTTACATAAAAGCTTGGAAATAATTAAAATGTGTTAGTTTATTTCAGAAAGCCGACAAGTACAGTATTGGGTAGACCTTTACATTAAAATTCTCCTTACTGTTAATTAATATGTTTAAAATGTGTTTAAATCTTTTTTTGTTTGTTTTAAAAATAGGCAATACTAAAAAAAAATCAAAACAAACCCTAAAATTGTAGAAATAAAGTGTGACTGAGCAAACATTTGCAAAACCAGTTGAGAAGACTTGGATTTGCATAGACTAACATTCAGCAGTAAACTTAACCTGGCCTAGAAAACTAATGGCGGAACAATAATCACTTGATTTTCTAAAGTGTATATATTGGGTCCTAACTGATGTACCATACCATACTACAGTATATACTTGGCAACAGCAAACAACAGGCAATCTTCCTTGCACCACATTGCATTAAAGGTCTATATAGAAATGTAGTGGTTTTACATCAATTATATTTAGGGCTAAAAAAAATATTTTTTTTTAGTAATGTTTCGGGTTCTAGTCGGATGAATATGAGATATTGTATACTAATATTGTTTTCTCTCTCCAGTCAACATAGTTATCTCTGTCTCTTCTGTTATAAAAAGTCTGTTTTTTACAGAGGTTAAAAGCTCAACTTGAAATTTGCTCTCACATGTAAATCACTCATGCGATGAATGAAACTAAAACTACAGATGCAGTATACATGCATAAAGGTAAATTAATAACTACTGTATATAGTTAAAGCGAACTATTCAACACACGGGCCACTGGAAACGTATGTATAAATACTCTTCTTTTACAGGGGGTGCTGATTTCACTTTTGACCTTGCAGTGTCAAGGTTGCTTTAATCGAAACATTGTCACTCTTCAGCTGTCCCCAACATATAATAATAGTGTTATTATAGGGTTATAATAAACTTCAGGTTTGATAAAAAGCCATTGTGCCTTAAAAACATCATTATGTTTTTATTGGATAACATTAAACAATACTCTGCTTTAACTGCATAGAAAATAAAGTGCTGCTTTGCTAAATTTACATTTTAGAAGACCTTTGTACAGATCAACTTTCTGGTGAAAGATAGGCATTTTAGTCCAGAGAGTAACAGTGGGCTGGCTGCCATTGTACTAGGCATTTATTTGATGAAGTAGGTGTGCACTCTAGTATGAGTACTGTTAGTTGCTAGCAGGGATGCACCAATTCCAGTTTTTTGGTATCGCGTATGAGTACCGACATTTTTTTCCAATACCGATACCGGTGCCGCGTGCCCCAATAATCAGGAAGTTGGGCGGTGGATCATTACGCATTGCGCGGCTTCCTGATTGCCTGGGAAGCCGGTGTTCTGTCAAAACAACACTGGCTTCACTTGCCGAGGCTGCCAGGCTGCCTAGCAACAAGTGAACCCGGCTTCCTAGCCAGTCAGGAAGCCGGGAGGCAGGTCATAACCCACCGCCCGGCTTCCTGATTGGAAAGGAAGTCAGCTCCATGCTCCCTCAGAAAGAGATCTCCCTCTGACCAGAAGTTCCGTTATCGGAGGTAACGATGCATCTCTAGTTGCTAGCATTCAGCTCCATGGCTACTGAATGTAAAACACAATTTTTACATCATATCCTCATTCTTAACATTTACCAATGCATAGTGGTGAAATGCACATGATTCTAAAAACTAGCTAACATCTAACTTGCTTGAAAAAAGTAAACAAAGTATTTCTCTTATATTTCTCCCTATCCGCCCACAGACTATGAACATGTAAAAAAAAAAAGGCAATTCTACAGGCTGAGCTTTAATGCTTTTTAGAAGATCTATCCCTTTACAGCTATTTTTAATCACTGACTGTGCTATTAAGCCTTTACTTAACATAATTTAACTTCTAATTAAACCTTTTCTGCCCACTCATCCATCTTGATGTTCTCTGTAGCTTCCGGATTGTATCAATGGTTTCTGCATTGCTCGTTAAAGTTTAATGTTGAGTTTTGATGTATGTTTTTTAAATAAGATATTTGATATTCTAAGAAATCTGTTTAATTTCTGAAGTATCAATGGTCTTTAAATAATTCGGGATATATTGCATTACATCAAATCATTCACATATAAGCACCTTTCTAGCTTTAAAAAGCAAGACCTTAAAAAAAAAACATTACTACTCAAAGAAACATCAGTCACTGAGAAACCAACTAAAATATTCTGACTACAGTTTTATTTTATTGAATGAAAAGTCAACAAACATAAATACCTCTATTATTAGGACTATCAGCACCTAGCAAGTCAACATTAGGTTGACTGCTTTTACAGAAGGGAGGATCAGGGTTGTGGGGCACCTGCTCCAGGACCTCTTGTCTGCTTCTTCAATAGCAAAGCTAGCCAATAGGGATACGCTTTAGGATTGAGTCAACCATGATTTAAACCCGAATTATAGCTGTTAGCAGTTTGGGCAATGGCAAACTAATGTGATAATTTGTCACCAAAGCAACCAATTACAAGTCATGCATTTCCTGGCCAATGGCAATTCCATGCAATTTAAAAGGCCTACCTCACAGCACATCAAGGTTAGAAGAAGGTCAGCATTGGGCCATGCTGAGTAGGGCCAAGCAGTGGCGTAGCAAGGGGGGGCCAGGGGGGCGCCTGCCCCGGGCGCCAAATGATGTTTATGGGCGCTGCAGGCACAGCCTTTCAGTGCTGTGTGCCTGGCTCCACTGCTACCATGTAGCAGAGAGGCTAGTCCCGAATGCTGCACTGTGTGATGAGGGGGAGGAGTTCTGGAGCTTCTACAGCTAAAGGGATGCCGGGGATGCTGTTTGCTTGTAACGTTTGCTTGTTCCGAACGTGGCCGAGCAGCTCAGTCGAGCCGAACGCATATGCCTCGGCCTACGGCAGCTTAGTGAATAGACCCCTAAGTGTATATGTCTGTACCGAACACCTTTCTACTGGATGATGATGATGAGCAGATGTTCTGCATTTGGTTTATAGAATGGGTGGCAGAACCTGTGGTGCTTCTGTTTTTAGGCTGTGATTGACATGAAACATTTTACATTATTTGCGGTGTTCACATCTCTCACTGGTAAAAAGTACATGAACTTCTCTGTGGCCGATCCTGCACTTCTTGGCCCCATAGACTTCATTGGCAACGCTCAACAATGCGTGTTTGCTGTAGTTTTATGCGTTTTGCATGTTTTTTAAGCGTGTATTATGCGCGTTTGCCCATTTACATCGGTGTTACACAATCTGCGCACCAACAATTTTATGTACACAAGGAGGACATGCTGGGACCTGTAGTTCCCAGAGTGATATGTGGTGTACAGGGATAATGAGGGCATTTTCGGACTTGTAGTTGAACCAGCATGCCCTTATTGTACCTGTACAGCCTCCGCATATCACCTAGGGAACTACAAGTCGCAGCATGCCCTCATTGTCCTTGTACACCCCCACACACACACACACACATATCACACAGGGAACTACAAGTCCCTGTACACCCCTATGGTGGGGTTCTTCTGATAATACGGATAATGTAGGGGGGTCTAATGCCTATAGGGGGGATGGATGGGATTAAGGATACACCGATACCAGTATTGGTATTGGTGCAGATACTGGGTATTGTAACGAGTTCTTGTGAAAATGCCTTATACTAAAGGGCGATACCAGCTGCCGTAAGGTCCTGCACTTGCTGGGAACCTCAGGGCAGCCTTGTGGGGACCTCATAGTGCCTGTTTACAGCGCCACCTGCACTCACCCGCCCTGGTCAGACTATGCACAGCTTCCTGACACCCCACACAGCCTCCTGAGACCCCACACAGCCCTGTCAGACCCTGCACCGCCTCCTGAGACACCGCACAGCCCTGGTGAAAAACACAAGTGTATGTAGATTCATATCATTCTGCATTGCTGTATAATGTATTGCTGGGATTTGTAGTCCTCTATAGCCAGATGCCATTCTCCATTGCTGTATAATGTATTGCTGGGATTTGTAGCCATCTATAGCAAGTTGTCATTCTCCATTGTTATATAATGTATTGCTGGAATTTGTAGTCCTCTGTAGCCAGATGCCATTCTCCATTAATGTATAATGTATTGCTGGGATTTGTAGTCCTCTGTAGCTGGAGCCATTCTCATTCTGCATTGCTGTATAATGTATTAAATGTATTTACAGTATTAAATGTAAATACATTAATACATGTATTTAATACAATTGCCATTCTCCATTGTTATATAATGTATTGCTGGAATTTGTAGTCCTCTGTAGCCAGATGCCATTCTCCATTAATGTACAATGTATTGCTGGAATTTGTAGTCCTCTGTAGCTGGAGCCATTCTCATTCTGCATTGCTGTATAATGTATTAAATGTATTGTGTATTGTATTAAATTATCCTCCTTAGAACCAGAGGGACAGTATGGATGAGGTGGTGATATAATGGTTGTGTGTGTGGGGGGGGGGGGGGGTGCAAAATTTTGTTCTGCCCCGGGTGCCCGCAACTCTGGTTACGCCACTGGGGCCAAGCATAGGCTTGGACCTTGCGATAGGCCTCCTAACCTTATCTTACGAGCAGCATCCCTTGGCCAGGGAGATGTCTCTTCCCTAGCTGTTGGAGCTGAAGAAAAAATATTCACCCCATCACCCCCATGCCTAGCATCTATATACCAGTTAGATAAAATCCCTGGATTTACAGCTGCTCCTGTTCCAGCTGGTGAAATCTGCCTCCTTCTGCATCCTGTGCTACACAGCAGTGGCAGGTACCCAGCTGACATTTTTTCACCCAGAGAGACCATCCCTGTCATCATGTGGAAGCTAATATTTCTGTGTTGCTGGACCACGTGGTCATTACTGCAGGAGCTGGTGGTGCTGCCCTGAGTCCTGCATCTTGGTGATGGTGACAACTCAGTCACCTCTGCCCCCTCCTCCTTAATAGCCTCATCGGGTGACTCCTAAGAATCACCAGCACCCCCCAAGTAACAAACATCCTATGCAATTGGAAATGGCACTTTTGGCTAAATGCCAAAAGTGCAATTTTTCTGCTGATACAGCAGCGCATGCGTGCTTTCTTTCCTTCCCGCTGGGCGCTACTCTGTGTCCCAGCGGGGAGGAGAGAAAGTGACAGCCGGCCGAGCGCTGTGGGAGGAGAACGCTGTGTTTGTGTTTTTTTAGGAGGGTGGGCCAAAAAAAAATCTTGCACCAGGGCCCTTTGTTCCTTAGGTCCGCCACTGACTGACCCCACAACCTCTTGTGTCCTGAAAAGGTTGTGTATGAGAAATAACAACAATCTGCCGTCTGCCTTACATATGTACTCAAACTGGTGTTGCAGTGGGTGCCCTGGCTTCCAGCATGTCCTTTAAAGTGTGTGCATCCACTTCAGGCAGTCATATCTGGCATGTGTTTAGCTGGCTGAAATTTTCCAACAACACAAGCTGCCTGTCAATGCCATATGCCCGTGCACTGGAGATTGACATTAGCCAGGCTGCAGCAGCTGCACTTGCAGTAGTGGACTGTCTTCCTTGAAAATCTGGGTTTTTTTCATTACCTAAGTGGGTGCTTGTACCATGTTACCATTCAAAGAAGTGACCAGAATGGTGAGCCACAAAGAGGTGGAGTTCAGCGACACAATCTATTTAGTGTTCCTACACACACTGCATGGTGTAATAGACTAAGCACAGTATCAAGAGGAAAGGGAGGATTTTTTAGAGTCTCAGGACCTGCAAGATCTATTTACAACTGACACTATCCCTCTAAGGCAGCAGCAGGCGGACGTGGGGTACAAGGTGGAGGAAGAGGGTTGGGATTCCAGAGGTGTGGAGGTGGACATGGCACAGGCTTCCAGGGGTATATTTTACCCCTTCTAAACCCCAGGAGCTGTGATTGGGTAGGGTGAGATCATTGAGGATACCATTGACCTCAGCAACAATGTGAGGACTCCAGGTTCTCTCCTGCCACACTTGTGTGGTCAGTGGGCTAATTCATGCTGCACTGCCTGTGCAAGGACCCCAGGATTTGGGCCATGAAGCGAGGAACCATTACTGGTTGGCCACCCTTTTGGATTCCTGATAAAATAGGAAAATGGCAGATTTAATTCTGACATCCCAGAGGGAGCAAAAAAATGTGCCACATGGCTCCCTTTCATGGCCAACATACCTCACATCCTCAGGTGGATGAAAAGAGGAGCAACAGTGGTGATGGCTGCCTTAGCAAAGCCTTAAACTCTTTCTTTAGAACACATCGTCCAGGCCTTGCTGATGACAGCAGTCACAAGCAGCACCTAAACCCAGATTCTGGGGTCAAGGACAGCTGTGGACACCTTTCAAACCAACGATACCCTGGACTTTCGGGCATCCAGTATGCAAATGAGCTGCTGCCTGCCCTGCCTCCAATGTGCTGTCACAGAGGGCATTCAGTGCACTGTGCTAATTTGTGACAAACAAATGACACAGTTGACTGGCTCACTTTTATTTCTTTTTTAAATGAACTAGTCCTGAATAAGATACTAAACCCCTGCAGCTGATGCTAATTAATATTTTTTTTCTTGGAAGCTGGACGCAAAAACAGCATTACAATGCTTGACAACACCATTGGCCTGCCACCATTACTGTGTCCTGCCACCATTACCAGATGCTGCCATTATTATGGTTTTATTCTACCACTGCTGGTTTGACACCATAACCATCTTCTGTCACTGCTGCTAACCTGCCAGCATTACCATCTTCTGATGCCTCCACTGTCCTATTCCAGTGGTCCGGCACTGCAAAGATGCCCCCAAAAAAATTTCCACAGCTAGTCCTTAGCTGCAAATTTGGGTAATTTCAATCTTGTGTGTTGTGCATCAAAGTTTGCAGTGCTTTTGGTGATTAGAAGCTGTCAATGTGCCACACATAATGTTTTCATAGCTGGTTTATGTTGGTTATGTGTTTAGATGAAGCATCGAAATCTTGAGGAATGCTGAATTAAGTTTTACTTGTTTAGAAGAACATTACAAGTATGCATACAGTATTGTAAAGAACACATAGAGAAAGAAAAATAACTTCCCATATACCATAGATAAGCAAGCACATAGAGACTAACACTGTGCTACAGTGCCACCTACAGCTCGAAAGACATATTAGAGTCAGTAATACAATCAGTATATGCTATTGCATTTCCAACACCCCTTCTCAATAGCATATGTGTTGCTATATGACATTCAGCTTCTCTCGAAGGAAACTATAATGGTCCTTTGGCAATGTCTTGGTGAGTGTATCCACAGTCATTGCTTCTGATGAGCAATATTGAAAGTCGATAATGGCTTGCTCTTGAGTGTCAAGGTTTTATTTTCTTGGAGTGATTTTATTTCTTCTTTTGCTGCCTTTCTCCATTGAATGGCTTTGTGTTTTGGTACTTTTTCTATGTCTTCCCACAATGTTGGTTCGAGTATGCTATGTGTCTTAGCAGTATATGACAGCTTGCAGGGTGGTATTCCCTTTGTTGCCAGAGTGGAGCTTCTAATTTTAGGCTGTTCAGCAGAATTTAACATGGAACTTGACTTATCCATTGTGAGTTCCACCTCTTGTTCTTAATCCTTTGCGGCTTCACTCAGCTCAGCTTCCTTTGCTGGTTCACCAGGCAAACTCACTTCACAACTCCCCGGGGTCATTTTTTCTGGTAATGGGTTCTTATCTAAATAAATGCTGCAACTTATTATCACTTTGTCAGTCTTTGGGTGGAGGATTTTATATGCCTTACTTTGTTCACTATAGCCCATCAGAATACCTTCTATGGCTGTGATCTCCAATTTGGATCTCTTCTTTTTGGGAAATTATGCTTTACATCAAAACACTCTAATGTGCACTAGGCTAGGCTTTCACCCATGCCACATTTCAAATGGGGTGCTTTCAATGGCTCTTGATGGTAGTCTGTTCTGTGCTGCAGTCAGGACTGCTTCTCCCCAGTACTTCTTAGGCGTCTGGCCATTTCAATCAGAGTGTATCTGGCCATTTCTACAAGAGTGGGTTTTTTTACATTCTGCTACACCATATTGTTCAGAGGTGTATGGTGGTGGTCTGGTGTGCTATAGCCTGTTTCTTTAGATATGATTCCAATTCCTTACTGATGTATTTCCTTCCATTATCGGTGCATATAATTCCTGGTTTTCGTTGAAATTTGTTGCTGGACACACTCTTGTTGGTGTTTAATTCTTGTGCTTCATCAGATAAATGGTGGTGTACCTGGAATAATCAACAGATCTGCACTGGACAAAGCTCTAGGGACAAAATTGAAGTGAAATAGTTTGATACATAAGTGTAATCATAGCAGATTACATTGTATTGTGTGTATTCTGTGTATATTGCAACTTTTCGCTTTTGAATTTCCCGCTGTAATGCCCGAAAACGAAACTAAAAGTTAGATGCCGGCATCTGACTTTTAGTTTCATTTTCGGGCCGCGTACAGCAGAGGACGCCGCGGGCTCGCAGGGACAAGGTGAGTGTCACTTTTCTCTGCAGTCCCGAGTCTGGCTTGGGGTTACCGCTCCTGGTATGGAAAATTAACCCAGAGCCAGACTCGGGAATACCGCCAGGAAGGTTAATATATGACATACAACTGGGCCCATTCAGTAAAGTAGCGTATATGGATGCATGGGAGTTAGACTTGGGGGTAACACTCTCTACAGAAGAATGGCAACAATGTACTATAAGTTCGACTACTGGATTGATGAATGTTTCCTTACTAGAAGCTAACTGTAAGGTCTTTTCACGATGGTATTTAGTACCAACGAGGTTAGCCGCAATTTCCCCTGGGTCTAGCCCTTTATGTTTTAGACAATGTAATCAGAGGGGCACCCATGTTTTGTGGGAATGCCCAAAGTTGCGCCCGTTCTTGAATAAGTTGTTTGCACTGATCCACGATGTTCTCCGGGTCCAAATCCCAAGAGACTCGCAGTACTTTTTACTGAACAAAACGACCCTGGGCACATCGAGGGCTCAGTGCAAACTCCTTTCCTTCTTTTTTCTAGCGGCGAAAATAGCAATAGCCGGATCATGGAAAACTGAAAGGGTATCTTTCTCTAAAGTACTACCTAAGCTAAACTGGATTATGATCCATGAGAAATTACATAGTATCCTGCAAGACAGATACGACAATTTTGAAACTGTATGGGAACCATGGTTGATCTACCAAGGGATCGTAAACCCTTCTGTTATAACCCCTAACTCTACAAATTAAGCCTTTCATTAGTCACTTAAATCCGACAGAGTCTACAATCTCCCTCCTCCCCCTTTTTTTTTTTCTCTCTCTTCTTCTTCTCTTCTTCTTCTTTTTTTTAAATGAAATTGCTTTTTATTTCCTTTACCCAATATATGAAGACAAAGTGAGAAGAAACAGCATATTGTATAGCTAGATGTTATGGAATAAAAGGGTTAGCCCCCAGATAACAGTAGAGTGCTATTAAGGTATAAGAATATAAATTATAGTATAATTTTGATGAACTTATGGAAAGGGGGAATACTATAGATATTACTAATGTTATTAATAATGATATCGATAATAATAACAATGTTGACACTGAAATTTATTGGATTTTTGCTGTACGATACATGTTGATTGTTCTCTTTTGTAACAAAATGTTCACTTATAGAAATGGAAAACCAATAAAAACATTGAAACACAAAATAGCTTGTGACATATTAAAGTATTTCAAAATGAATGGCACAAAATAATTTCTGACTCTTGTGCCATCTACAGAGCTCTTCACAGCATTCATCTCTTTTCCAACCACCAAAACCCCCCCAAATGTAGACTTGTCCAACATTTATAGAGTAGAACACAGTTCCCACAACTAAATACTCAGTCAATAAATTACCGGGACGCTATGCAAATCAAATTACATATTGTAACAATATATGCAAAGGAACAGATGGAAGGTCATTTACTAGTCCGAAACTGTTGCAACTTTTAAACACTTCTTTGTTGTATAATTTGTTTCTTGAAATAAAATGTTTAAAGCACTGCAACCATTGAATACCTTTGCAAATTAACAAATATGACTATAGATTGCAAACTACACACTATTTCAAGTGTTTCAACCCACCTAGATCTATTTCTAAACAAAACAACAAAATCAGTTGGGCAAAAAATTGTTGGCATGGCAAATAGGTACCCAATCAATAGATAAATGCACAGATCAGTTCAAGACCATCAGCACTAGAAATGTTGTTAAAACCTGCAAAAGCAACGCTACCACTATCACTGTCACCAAGATACGGACACTTGACTCTGCATAGCTAGGAAACTACAACACTGTACAATGCATAATGCTGAAACATTTTCATGCCGGTTTTGAGCCATCCACTTAGAGACCTGCTGTTTGTTGTATTTCAGCACAATGTTTGCTTTCTTATTATCTGATGTTACTTTGCATGTACTCTTTTATTCTGGTTTCCCTTACACTTTTTTTGTGAACTTCCAAAGTTTGCGACCAGTTAAATTACAATTGTCAATCCAATTTAGACCTTGTTTTATTCTCCTGCAAATACACATAACTTCAGCATATCTATTTACGTGAAAATGCTTTCACAGTGGAAGAAAAAGTAGCATTGCTCAGTCTGATAGTCAAGTAAATAGCTTTGATGCCTTTAGATAATCCTGTGCAGGAATAATCTATCAGTGTAACCTTTTCCTTTGTCATAAATGTCACAGATAATGGTTGAAAGTGATATGTGATCCTTTTGCCCAAGCTGTGAAAGGGAACTCCAGGGGGTAGCATTATAGTCAACAACCGAGTATGTGCCGTATTATGTTTGACATCCAATTACAAAATTCCCACAACAGAAATGATAGAGGCATCTTGACACGTCCTCTATAAAGATGTATAGACTTTATAGAGGAACATATAATGTGCTCTAAGATCTGCCATTAAAAAAAAATGAGTATGGAATAAAATCCAGTATATGTTAGTTTGTAACCTTAAATAACAGTAAATGTATCTATTTTCTGTCATGATTTGATACGTCAGTCTAAATACTTATTAAATGCCATTTTCTCATCTATGTATTATTAATTTAACCATGCATGCAAGATACTTATTAAATTGTTTACTTTTGTTACTATGTGGCTTTGTTTACAAAATATATGATCACTTTGTTAACACTATGGCATTCAGGCTAAAGCATTTTATAGGCAATGGAAGATAGATTAATAGGTGACATATTCAAAACCATTAAGTGTAGATGCTGTACAGCAGGGGTCCCCAACCTTTTTGGCACCAGGGACTGGTTCTGTGGAAGAAAATTTTTCCACGGACCGGGTGGGAGAGGGCGGGGTGTTTGCGGCCCAGTCCTAACAGGCCATGGACCAGGTTTGGGGACCCCTGTTTTAGAGGATGGGCTAGTGTGAATGGGCCCTAAAACTTTCCATGTGGTGCATTAATGTGCAGTATGCCCCGAATATTTATTATGGAAGCCCATTCATAATGAATGCTACCATGCATGACCCTATTTTTCAAAAAGCAGCACATAACGCACAGTATATGCATTGTGGTGCACTGTGGTACGGTTCAATGTTATACTATGCACTGGAATGCCATTCACAATGAATGGCACAACAATGCTTTGCACATAGCTCTTGTGCACTGCCATGCGTTGTGGCAACATATGTACTTTAGCGCACAAGTGTACATGCACCCTTACCTAAATGCTTTGTGCTGAAATATGTCCCCCTTTATCCTCTCACAAAGGTTGGAGGTATGGTATAGAAAGCTTCAGGGAGTGGTCCAGTGTGCTTTATAGTAAAAGTGTACATATCCTTTAACTGCACCGAATACACAAGTCTGACCAGGAGGGTGCCAGTCTGATGGCTTTTTACTTGGTGCACACTGCCAGCTGCTGTCATCCACCACTTGCATCAGGGCACTCACCAACTTCTCTGGGAACGTCTCCACGGCAGGTAAAAGTTCCTATGACCATGGCTTCAGCCACTGGAGCCTCTTGGGACTACTCCTGGTAAAATCCTGTTCCTAACAGTAGAACAGCAAAAAGTTTCCCAGCACACTCACCAGCCAGCATGCAAAACCTGTCTGTTGTGATGTTCGGGGTCCCTTGTGTGTCCCTGTGCCTTTAAGGAGGTTGGGCTGCCTCCTGGCGAACCTGCACCCAATTATATATTTTGCTACATGTGCTCCAAGATGGAGACTCTCATTAGAGTTAGGACCGCACTACACAGAGGGGACTTGACGAGGCAGTGCGGCTTTCACATATTCTGCAAAGGACGTGTATCTAAAACCTCTGTTTTTGACCTTAGCGGTTAGACAGGTTTTTTTGCAGGCTGGCTGGTGAGTGTGCTGGGAAACTTTTTGCAGTTGTACTGTATAAAGTCCTTCCATGTGCACCTTGCTTTAAAGCTGGTAAAGAGTTGATGAGTGCATTTGCCATTTGTTTTTCCAGTTCCTAACAGGCCTGGTACTGTTTTTTCCTAAAAAGTAACTGTTTTGGGAGACATTAAATTGGTGGATAATGTTTCTCTTTAATGCTGTTGCGGGTACAGACAGACAATTGTTCTGAATGTCTGCTTTGAAAGATCAGCAAACTGGCATATTAGCAGCCCTCTCAGTTCCATAAACACAGACTCCAAACCCTTAAAATGTGCCTTCCACTTTTTGTGACTTTTAATATGTCTACATGTATTTGGAATATAAATATAAGTAACAGCTTCACACTTCAGTGTAGTTCAGTCATTAGGGAAACTAAAGTCTAATAGGAATACCTGGTGATACCTGGATACCACCCATGTATGCTACTGAGATAAGTACTATTCGCATTCCCTGTTTTTTGAAATTATTTATTTGGAGTAGTTGTTTAAAAAAATTTAACACAATTTCAAACTTGCTGAAGTAGAAAGTAGTAAAGGAAATGTAAATTATGTTTTACAAAAGTTTATGTTTACATATTAATTTCTTTGGATTTTCTAGTAGAAAGTCATTAGCATATTAAACTCCTCGGAGAAATGATAAATGCATATTTGTAAGTACATTGCACATGTCTTGGAATGCTGTGCTGCTAATTTGCCTGTACACTTTTTGTGCTTGTAATTAGTATTTCGTTTCACTATGCACCTCCTAAATGATGTTAATTGGCTTGATAAAACCTCAACATACGTGCTTTTTGTTAAGCACAAAGTAAACTTTGAGAATTAGTATTTTCACATTAGGTCCAGATGTCCAAAAATAAGTACTGTCGTTTAATGTACAATATATTCAGAATATAATTAGATTGCAGATACAGTACATCAATATAGAATAGCATAAATATGACTAAGGCATCATTCTTCCAAGATGTATCAGTATCATTAGTGCTCTCCATTTCAGTAATTTGAATAATGAAGTTTAATTTGTCTCCAGTCATTACATATAATTTATGAGAGCAGAATGAAGCAGTGTTGTGTTTAAAAAGTTTGAAAGTTACTTGGGAAGTAATTCTCACAGCATGTGATTTGGTAGTAAATGTGTGCCGCAATCAAAGGGTTAGCATAAAAATCTTATTATTTACTACAACAGAGATGATGTATTTAGAAAGAGTTTGTCAGATAACTAAATACCTAATTTGTTTTTCTTTCATGATGCTTTGGTACCCTAGTTGCCATTGGAGTTCTCACAGG
Organism: Nanorana parkeri; assembly: GCF_000935625.1. NCBI lineage: Eukaryota > Metazoa > Chordata > Amphibia > Anura > Dicroglossidae > Nanorana > Nanorana parkeri. Next base: position 869,983 of record NW_017306771.1, on the reverse strand, counting down.
TGTTTCCATGATTGCATATTTAGGTTTATATTATTGAAAATTGCTCATTGACTGACAGTTAAAGTGTATCTATTTTTTGTTTTGCTTCGAATGGAGAAGTTAGAACCCCATTAGTTTTGTATTTCCATCTGTGCCTCCCTTTCATACTCTCTATTTGCCCTGGTAACTACTGTCCATTGGACTAAAAGGGACACATGTTCTGGCTGGATTTCACCTATGGGTTGCTGTAACAACAGTGTTACCAGAACACATGTTACTTTTTCATTCGTTTATTCTAAATTGAACCCCAATGCACCTGCATTGCAGCACACCACAACACACAGTTATACACTACCGTTGCCCAGTCAAACTCCTCAACATTTGCCCCTTCCTAAAAAATGACACTAGAAAATTTCTAATTCACTCCCTTGTAATATCTCGCCTTGACTATTGCAACTCCCTCATTGGCCCACCACTACACAGGCTATCACCCCCTTCAGTCTATTATAAATGCTGCTGCCAGACTTATCCACCTTATCAATCATTCAGTGCCTGCCACCCCTCTCTGCCAATCCCTCCACTGTCTCTCACTTGACCAATAAATACAATTAAAAATACTAACAAGGTCACACTGAAACATACGAAAATGGTGCCTTGGGCAAAATGCCTGAAAGTACAATTTTTTGACCAAAAATGCAGTGCATCCCTAGTTTCTCTCCTCCTCAACGGGCATTGCTCTGTGTCCCCTCTGACACAGAGCAGCGGCCAGCGGGGAGGAGATAATCTTTCAGGAAACTTTCAGGGCAGGGAGGAGAGCGCTGTCAGTGTTATCACAGAAGGCCGTGCTCTCCTCCCGCACCACCCCGCTCAGCCTCCTGTAATAAGGAAATCAGTATGGAGAGTGCTGCGGGGAGGGGACAGCTGTCAGCTGTCACAGGAGGCCAGGTCAGTGGCGTGGGGAAGGAGTCAACTGTCAGTGGTGTCACTGGAAGCCGAGCTCTCCTCCTGCACCACCCGCTCAGCCTCCTGTAACAGTGAGTTAGGATGGAGACGCTGAATGTTTGTAAATGATTGAGGACATAGTATGTTTACTATGTCCCCAATTATGAATGAACAGGAAGTGCTCTACATCACTTCCTGTTCATTCTTGATTGTGGACATAGTAACTCATACTATATCCACAGTTTATGAATGGACAGGTGCACTCAGTATAGAGGCTTCCTGTTCATTCATAACAGGGGCTGAAGAAAAAGAGATTGAGGACTCTGGTTCCCCAATCTTTTTTTTCTATTTCAAAGGGGATATATCAGGGTTCTTTTTAGACCCCAGATATGTCCCCAGTGCCCGTGACAGTAAAGTAAAAATAAATAAAAATAAAATATTAAAAAAAAACAATTTTAAAAAGGTTCTAAAAAAATAATTTTTGGTTTCGGCCTGACAAATTTTTTATTTTTGGTTTTAGTCTTAGAATTCCATTTCGGTGCACCTCTATTAACCATAATATGCAAAGCCATCTACAACTCTGCCCTAAACTACATCACCAACCTCATCTCAAAATATCACCTAAACCATCCTCTCTGCTTATCTTAAGACCCCCTGCTCACTAGCTTCTTTGTCACATCATCCCATGCTCATCTCCAGGACTTCTCCTGAGCCTCTCCCATCCTCTGGAACTCCCTATCCCAATCTGTCCACTTATCTCCTACACTGTCCACCTTTAGGTAATCCTTGGAAACTCATCTCTTCAGGGAAGCCTACCCACCTCCTCTGTGGGGTGGCATGGCATGCGTTATATGTGACAGCACAGAAGCATTTGCTCACTGGTATTGGGCAGCTGGATTTTTTACATGAAAAGTTAGGAGAGTTGTCCCCTGATACAGCGCTGCACGAAGGATAAGGGTGTGGAATTTAGTGTTAGGTGTGCAGCTTCTTTTTAGTGCGGACCGGGGTGTCCGACGTTAATCAAAAAGAACAGATAAAAAGGAGGACAGAAGCGCTACTACCATGGCAACTGACAAAATAAAGGCAACTGACAATTTACCATGAAGTCAGAGATGACACGATGTCATCGACGAAAGGTGGATAGGTGGTGATAATTCAATAGTGTGAATGGTGTGCGCTCTCAGAAGTGTGTGAACTGATACTGGGAAAGGCAAGCAGGTGTGGGGATTGGTCACTGCTGTTGTGGCTGGGGAGGGCAGAGTGACATTCGAAGCCTGGGTCGAAGTGTAGTATGTTGCTGGTGTCTTGGACGGAAGGGGACCGCTGGTGGTGGCAGGCACAGAACGATGCCGGCTTCCTGACACTGTCAGGGCTGCAGGGGGGGTGTAAGGTCCGCATGGTGTGGGATGAAGGGCTGCCTGTGGAAGTGCTGTCGGCGGCTGACAATAATGTTCAGTACGGGCATGAGCGCTGAGTAGATCGGAGGTGGGTGGGCAGGGAGCCCACTCAGACGCCCGGGGTCACGGGCATGCATTCAGCCTCTGGAACGCAACTTGGCCAGCTCACTTTGTTTTGGGGTGTGACGGTGCATTGAAGTCAATAGCACCGCAGCCACGCCGCCCGCCCGCAGAGTGATCGCCACCACCCAAATGCGTGGCAAATTAGTGCCTGTGTTCCGTTACATTGTGATCTGCAAAAAAGTAGCGCATGCAGCATTTTTGAAGATTGCACTGGACCAATACGTGAGCACTAATATTCCATGCGTTTGGGTGCCGGCGATCGCATGGCGCGGGGGGAGGGCGGGTTGCATGTGGTGCTATTGACTTCAATGCACCGCCACGCCCCCTCCTATCCAAAAACAAAGTGAGCCAGGCGGGACACACTGGAACGCAGTCTTTATGGCGTGACTGCGTCCTGACAACAGTATTTTTAAAACAATGTTTTTTTTAGCATGTATTTTCCTTTTTTAGGCTGGGTTCACACCTGGGCGGTTGTAATATGTGCGTCAAACGCACGTTTTTGGCCGCATGGATTTTTGCTCGTTTTTCTGTCCACGAAACGCACATTTGACGCGTGTTTTACTATATCTAATATGCGGAAGTCAAGTACTATTTTGAGCGTTGGGCGTTTTTCAGCGCTTCGATCAGCACTGAAAAACGCCAAGGTGTAAACGCAGCCTTAGGAGGGGTGCTTCACTTACCTGAACTCCATCCACCTGCTGCTCCTGATCCAGGGGTTAACTCCATGTGTCCCAGACCTTCTTCACCCTGATGTTATTGGCCTCCTCCAAATCCGATGCCACTGCAAGTCCATGGCACCGGGCAGGCTCTCTCTGTGCAGAACGAGGCCCGCAGTACCAAATGGGGGGGGCGGGTCTTGTGTGAAGGCTGCAGGCACCCAATTCTCTGCGCGAGGCCGGCAGTGGCCGATGGGGAGGGGGCGGGGCTTGTCCTGAGGCTGCGGGCACCCCCCATTCTCCCCGCGAGGCCCGCCGTGGCAGATGGGGGAGGAGCGGGGATTTGCGGAGGCCGCGGGCGCCAGGTGAGGTGAATCTGCAGAGGCGAGTTAGGAGGCCGCGAGGCCCTCGTAAGCGCGAGGCCTATTTAGAGAGCCGCCTCTGGCTGTGTATACAAGTATATATTTGGGACAGATTTACATTCTCCAGGGATAAAAGTACAGAA